>NC_037688.1:30168047-30235859 GCF_003255815.1 Theropithecus gelada
AAAAAAAAAAAAAAAAAAAAGAAATCCACTTGTGATGGGAGCTGCGCTGACTCAGGCTGGTTGCCCTGGCACTCGGGGAGGCGAGGCTACACGTTCGAGGCCAACCTCGTCAGCACTGATTGAAAAAAAATAAAATCCACTTGTGAGAGTGTCAACTTGAGATATATTTTCAGTTGTTCCTGAAAACCACCATCATTTCTGCTGTTACCTGCGTAGAGTTCTGCAGAGGCTGAAATCTCACTTAGGCACGCTGGGTCTCACCCAGGGTCACCAGCCCTGTGACTTCCTAGATGCAGTCAGCCAACTTCAAAAACTCCAGGAACTCTTGGAAACGCATATTCTTCCCACGGAGCAAGAGCCATCCAGGTAATGCAGCACACCAAGCCTTCTTTATCCCCTGTCATCTTCCTCATCCTCTCTCTCAGCTGATGCATATGGGATTATTCCTTCAACTTTTGTGCTTCAGGGAAGTCACCAGTTTCGCCATCCTGAGCTCAGAGGAAGGGAAAAAGCCCATCTCTAATGGCCTGTCCAGATGGTTGACTGCAGCCTGCTGGCTCCTCCTAGGTCTCACTAGCCTGGCTTCAGCCTTTTTTACAGCACTTTATAGCTTGGAATTGAGCAAAGACCAAGCCACCAGCTGGACGATTTCAATTATTTTATCAGTGCTTCAAAACGTCTTCATCAGCCAGCCAGGAAAGGTATGTGCGGGACGGGAAGAACCACTGGAGTTGCAGAAGTTAGGGACACTGAGGTCCCTGGGTGTCAAGCCAAGGTGCCTAGTGGTTTTGACAATGCAACATAACAAAAAACAAATAGGCAAACCAGGCTGGGTGCAGTGGCTCATGCATGTAATCCCAGCACTTTGGGACACCAAGGCAGGCAGATTGCTTGAGTCCAGGTGTTTGAGACCAGCCTGGGCAACATGATGAAACTTCATGTCTACAAAAATTAGAAAAAATTAGCCATGCATGGTGGTGTGCTCCTGTAGTTCCAGCTACTTGGGAGTCTAAGGTGGAAGGATGGCTTGGCCCAGAGGTTGAGGCTGCAGTAAGCCGTGATTGTGCCACTGCATTCCAGCCTAGATGACAGAGCAAGACCCTGTCTCAACACTAAAAAACAAAAAGAAAAAGGCAAACTGACATTTGTTAGGGATACATGAAATTCATGACAGAAAAACTAATAAGTATGGCAGAAAAGGATTGAGGAGCGAAGAGGACAGTTAACAAATCAACAACCCAAACCACTTTGAAAAAATAACAAAAAACTTAAAATGTTTTTAATTAAGAAAAATGTCAAACCCACACAAAAGTGTGAAGACTAGTATAATGCACTCTAAAGTCCTACCACTCAGCTTCAACAATAACCATCTCATGGCCAATCTTGTTTCATCTATTATTTGGGGGAACAATATCAGACTTCACATCACTTTATCCATTTCATGTATTTCAGACTTTATATTTCTAAAAGATATGGACTGTTCCTTCTAAAACATAAATATAAAGGGACAGCCTGAGGGAATTTTGGGGGTGATGAAACTACTTGGTATCTTGACTGTAGTGGTGGATATACAACACTCATGGAATTATACACCAAAAAGCGAACTTTTTTTTAACTATATGTAAGTTAAGATATAAATTTTTTAAAGCAAAACCTGTGATTGCAGTGGCCAAAACACATGTAAGAAATTCAGCTTCGCTAGTCCAATAAAACTATCATATTGCTTTTTTGTTTTAATAATGGCAAAGAAAAATAATAATACACAGTAATGCCAAGGAAATGAACAGCCAGTCCTGGTTAAGGGAAGTCTGGCAATATATAGTGACAACCTGCAAATTCTGCATCCTTTTGCTGGAGAGGTTTCACATCTAAGGATCCATCTCCAGAAAATCCATAGTGGCCAGGAGCGGTGGCTCACGCTTGTAATCCTAGTACTTTGGGAGGCTAAGGAGGGCAGGTCACTTGAGGTTGGGATTTCAAGACTACCCTGGTCAACACGGTGAAACCCTGTCTCTATTAAGAATACAGAAATCCCAGGCCGGGTGTGGTGGCTCACGCCTGTAATCCTAGCACTTCGGGAGGCCGAGGTAGGCGGATTACCTGAGGTCGGGAGTTTGAGACCAGCCTGGCCAACATGGCGAAACCCTGTCTCTACTAAAAATACAAAAATTAGCCAGGTGTGGTGGTGAGTGCCTGTAATCCCAACTACTCAGGAGGCTGAGGCAGGGAGAATCACTTGAACCCGGGAGGCGGAGGTTGCAGTGAGCTGAGATCGTGCCATTGTACTCCAGCCTGGGCAGCAGAGCAAGACTCTGTCTCAAAAAATAATAATAAAATAAAATAAACTGTGTGTGGTATGCACCTGTAGTCCCAGCTACTTGGGAGGCTGAGGCAAGAGAATCACTTGAACCCAGGAAGCCGAGGTTGCAGTGAGCCGAGATTGCATCACTGCATTCCAGCCTGGGTGACAGAGCGAGACTCCGTCTCAAAAAAAAAAAAAAAAAAGTCTGGATTTTCATCAGCGGTCTTCCAAAGATACTGAGAGATGTTATTGAAGAGACATCACAAATCATTTGACGGTATCAGCTTCTCCAGCCAACCAGATTAAGAACTATAAGCAAAAAATACGAATATTAACATTATTTAGAGTCTGATGGCCCTTCTCCTGGTCCCCATCATTGTGCAAAAATTACTGTGAAATTAGTTTTTCATTAACATGAAGAGCCAAATAATTGAAGTTTTTCATGAGTGCCCACCTCTTCCTTTACATGTGGTGTTATCTTCCTGGGTCTGTAACGTCTGCTCACGATGTTCTCCTGTGATTCTCCTGCCCAGGTGGTCTTCTTCACATTCTTATACTCACTGATGATGAGCAGGATGCCACGGCTTAACAAAGAGAAGGAACAACAAACAAAGAGGATCTTGGCACTCTTGGGTAACTCAAATAGTTCTAACAACTACCTAATTTTGAAAAAAGCAAATTAGATCAGTGGAACTCTGGCCACCTTGCCATACTTGATATCCCCCCTCCCCCACCTCCCCTAGCTGGGACCACAGGCATGTGCCACTATGCTTGGCTAATTTTTTATTTTTTTTGTAGAGACAACGTCTCACTATGTTGACCAGGCTGGTCAACTCCTGGCCTCAAGCGATCCTGCTGCCTTGGCCTCCCAAAGTGCTAGAATTGAAAATACAGGCATGAAGCCACTGTGTTCAGCCTAGTAACTCATTTTCACTGTATTGTACAAAAGTATCAGTCCTCAACTGGTTGGAATTTTTTTAAAAACAGGTCCTTTATAATAGAGAGCTTAAGAAGCACTGCGTGGGCAGTTTTACGTTTAAAATTTAAAAGGAAGTGCTTGTTTAACATTTAAAAGGAAGTGCGCACAGTAGATGCTCAGTGAATGGTGAGTGGCCGCTTAATGAAATATAACATTTCTTTGGTCTACATTTGAATTTTTGACAGCAAAATGTTCTTCATCAGTACCAGGTTCAAGAGATAAGAACAACCCCGTCTATGTAGCCCCAGCTATGAATAGTCCAACTAAGCGTCCAGAAAGAACCTTGAAAAAGAAGAAACTCTTCAAGCTGACTGGAGATATTTTGGGTATGGAGAGGAAATGGCAACATATTGATAATACAGCACCTTTTCCAGAAGGGAAAGGAAGAGAGAGAATAAAATGGAAAGTAAAGAAGGGTTGAAAAGCTGTCTTTTAAAATCTTCACCTCATGAGATTTGGGATTCCAGTAAAGCAGGTGGGATGGTAACTGGACAGACCCCTGACCTTGGAGTCTAGAGGTTTCATTCTGTGCTAGAGTAAGTCACTTTCTCTACCTGCAAAATTTAATAACACGATCTATGGAGGGAAAATGAAAATGCTTTGGCAAACGTCTATTCTGTAGGTGCTAGTTGACTGGCTTCAACACATCTAGTTCATTACTGGATTCCCTAGTCCAAAGAAGACAAATTATGTTTTTATCATGACTTTGCTGCTTGTAAACACAATCACATGAGTGAAACAGAGTGCATGCTTGGTCCTTAGAGCTGAACACCATATTTCTTGTGTGGGATTTTATGTATCTTTTTCTTTCTCTTTTTTTTTTTTTTGACACAGTCTCACTCTGTTGCCCAGGCTGGAGTGCAGTAGTGCAATGTCAGCTCACTGCATCCTGTGCCTCCTGGGTTCTAGTGATTCTCCTACCTCTGTCTCCTGGTTAGCTGGGATTACAGGCACACACCACCACGCCCAGCTCATTTTTGTATTTCTAGTAGATAGGGGTTTTCACTATGTTGGTCAGGCTGGTCTTGAACTCTTGACATTAGGTGATCTGCCCCTCTCAGCTTCCAAAGTGCTAGGACTACAGGTGTGAGCCACTGTGCCCGGCCACAGCCAATGTATCTTATTTTAAGTAAAATGTATGATTAGTGGCAGAATAATTCTGGGAAGGAAATGTCAATGTGTGTATTTATAATTATTAGACTGAACCATATGAAACTGCCAATTTTTGACTGGTTTTGACCTGCATAAGTCTATAGACTTAGGAAAAATGAAGAAAAAGACATAGAGGATTTCTAAGTTAACCACTCAACTATGACATTTTTTTCCGCTTTTAAACTAGTACAAATCCTTTTCCTTACCCTGTTGATGACTGCAATCTGCTCTGTAAAGAACTCCAATAGATTTTACCTCCACCAAGCTATCCGGAAGACCTTTTCGCCCCGATTCTCAGAAATCAAACTTCTTCAGGATTTCTATCCCTGGGCCAATCACATCCTCCTTCCTAGCCTGTATGGGGATTACAGAGGTAAGAATGCAGTCCTGAAGCCCATTCATTGCAAATATGGGGTACAATTCATTTTCCAAATACCCTGTACCACGATCTATGAGAAAGTGGAGGAAGGTCAGCTGGTGTTTTCTGATATGGCCGTACCTGTGGGCATCCCAAGAGCTTGTTCCCTGGACTTCATCTAAGGAGGTTCAGTTACATCTGTTCACCCAGGCCCATGGGGCCGATTCCCCGCTGATGAGCTTCACAAAAGGCTGACAAGCAAGAATGACAGTGGATTCAGTTACATCATGAGAAGTAACTGGAGTGACCCCTAGGACTCAACTACACATAGCAGAGAAGGCTGTTCAGTAAGTGCAAAACCAGGAATGTGGGTTCATTGGAGGATCTCCACATGAGATGCTGTTTTGGCCTGAGCCGTCTTTCCCAGGTCTGTGAGGATGTCTGTGTGACTTTGCTTGCATGGGAATCCAGTTCAGCCCCACAAAATGCATTGAACTTCTCTAATATGCTTGGAACTGTCCTAGGAGCTAACAGTGAAAAGATGGACACGATATGGTTTGTGTCTTCAAGGAACGCCACCATGCAGAGGAGTTAGTATGCCTTGCTGTGGACAGTGATGAAGAAATGCTAAAGAATGACTTTCTCAGGGATCGCATTTTTTTTTTTTTTTTTTTGAGACAGTCTTACTCTGTCACGCAGGCCAGAGTGCAGTGGCACAATCCACTGAAACCTCCACCTCCCAGGTTGAAGCAATTCTCCTGCTTCAGCCTCTCTAGTAGCTAGGATTACAGGCATGCACTACCACATCTGGCTTTTTTTTTTTTTTTTTTTTGAGGCGGAGTTTTGCTCTCATTGCCCAGGCTGGAGTGCAATGGCATGATCTTGGCTCACTGCAACCTCCGCCTCCCGGGTTCCAGCGATTCTCCTGCCTCAGCTTCCTTTAGTAGAGATGGGGTTTCACCATGTTGGTCAGGCTGGTCTCAAATTCCTGACCTCAAGTGATCCACCCACCTCGGCCTCCCAAAGTGCTGATATTACAGGTGAGAGCCACTGCATCTGCCAGGAACGTTTCGTATTCAAAATTTTTCCACCAGTTACCAACACTGTCATTATGTAATTTTAGATGTTGTTAAGTAAGCTGCATTCTGGAAACTGTTACATTCATTTATCTCAGGATTGGTGGCTTCCTGATGAGATTTGGATCACTTCCTAGGTTCCTGAAAAAGAATCTAAAATGCATTTTTATCTCAGCAAACATTTACTGTCCTAAAGGTGTGGTTAGTGTGTTTGAGAGAGTTTTTATAGATGATAACTCCTATTTATTGCATGTTGAATCTATTTAGTTCAATTTTTTTTTTTAATTTTACTTTTAGAATCAAGGTCTCAGTCTCCCACTCAGGCTAGAATGCAGTGACATAATCTCATCTCACTGCAGCCTTGAACTTGTGGGCTCAAGCAATTCCCCCACCTCAGCGTCCTGAGTAGCTGGGACTACAGGTGTGTGCCACCATACCCAGTTAATTATTATTTTTTTTAGAGACAGGGTCTCACTATGTTGCCCAGTCTGGTGTCCTTAGTTCAGTTTTAGGTGGTGACAGTTCTGGGTTCAGGGTACGTTCTTTTTCTTTTTTTTTCCCCCAAGACGGAGTTTCGCTCTTCCGCCCAGGTTACAGCAAAGTGGCGTGATCTCGTCTCACTGCAACCTCCATCCCCCGGGCTCAAGCGATCCTCCTCCCTCAGCCTCCTGAGTAGCTGGGATTATAGGCGCCCCACACCATGCCCAGCTAATTTTTTTAATTTTTAGTAGAGATGGGGTTTTGCTATATTGACCAGGCTGACCTCAGGTGATCCACCCGCCTCAGCCTCCCAGAGCGATGGAATTACAGGCATGAGCCACCGCACCTGGCCCAGGGCACATTCTACTTGCAGTCTATAATTGTACCTTGTCCTGAACAAAATACTAAATCAAGATGACAGGGCCAGGCACAGTGGCTTACGCCTGTGATGCTAGTGCTTTTGGATACTGTAGCAGGGGTATCATTTGAAGCCAGTAGTTCAAGACCAGCCTGGGCAACATGGCAAGATCCCATCTCTACAAAAAAAAATTAGCCAGGCATGGTTGCACGTGACTGTAGTACCAGCTGCTTGGGAGTCTGAGGCAGGAGGATCATTTGAGCCCAGGAGTTTAAGGCTGCAGTGAGCCATGGTCTCACCACTACACCCTAGTCTGAGCAGAGCCAAGACCCCATCTCAAGAACAAAAATAGTGACTGGATCTCTGGCTGAGGTCTGCATCATCACGGCAGGCATGGTCTCTCTTGCACTGCTTGGCTCCTGTAGTATGTAGTGTCTTGGCTGGGCACAGTGGCTCATGCCCGTAATCCCAGCACTTTGGGAGGCTGAGGTGGGCAGATTGCTTGAACCCAGGAGTTCAAGACCAGCCTGGACAACATAGACCTCATATCTATTTTTTTAAAATATAAAAATTTTAAAAAGAATAGTTTTGCAAATCAGTAAAACATGAGTATGAAGAAAATCCAGCCAGGCACAGTGGCTCATGCCTGTAATCACAGCACTTTGGGAGGCCAAGGCTGGAGGATCACTTGAGCCCAGGAGTTCAAGACCAGCCTAGGCAACATGGTGCAACCCCATCTCTACAAAAAATATACAAATTAGCTGGGCATGGTAATGCAGACCTGTGGTCCCAGCTACTTGGGAGGCTGGGGTGGGAGAATTGCTTGAGCTGGGAGGCGGAGGTTGCAGTGAGCCAAGATCGCATCACTGCACTCCAGCCTGGGCGACAGAGTGAGACCCTGCATCAAAAAAAAAAAAAAAGAAAATCCAAATGTACAACTAAAGGGTGTATTGTGCAGCTCTTCCTTGTCCCCTAGATCCCCTTCTCTCCTTTCAAGAGACAGCTACAGTCCCAATTTATTATATATATATATTATATATTCTTTCAAAGGTAATGACCGGGCGCAGTGGCTCCTGCCTGTAGTCTCAGCACTTTGGGAGGTGGAGGTGGGTGGATCACAAGGTCAGGAGTTCGAGACCAGCCTGGCCAACATGGTGAAACCCCATCTCTACTAAAAATACAAAAATTAGCCATCCATGGTGGCGGGCGCCTGTAATCCCAACTACTTGGGAGGCTGAGGCAGGAAACTCACTTGAACCGGAGAGGTGGAGGTTGCAGTGAGTCAAGATCACACCACACTGCACTCCAGCCAGGGCAACAGAGTGAGACTCTGTCTCAAAAAAAAAAAAAAAACATTTTGCTTTTTTCCCTTAACAGTTTATCTGGGGCTTGTTCTATCAGCACATATGAAGATGCCCCTATTATGTTTTATTTACTTACTGTATAGTATCCCACTGCATGGATGTACCATAATTTATATACCCAGCTCCCTACTGATAGGTCTTTAGATCATTTCCAGGCTTATTGTTAGCAAGACTATCATTAATATCCTTGTACGTACTTAATTCCACAAAGGTGCAAATACATCGAAAGATAAATACCTTGGAAAAGACTGCTAGGTCAAAGTATATATACATTTTTAATTTAGAAAGAGATTGCCAAATTGTCCTAGTGTACCAATAAACACTGCTATTAGCAATATATGGCTGGTGCAGTGGGTCACATCTGTAATCCCAGCACTTTGGGAGGCCAAGGCAGGCAGATCACTTGAGTTCGAGACCAGCCTGGTCAACATAGTGAAACCCCGTCTCTACTAAAAAAAAGAAAACACACACACACACACAAATTAGCTTGGCCTGGTGGTGCATGCCTGTAGTCCTAGCTACTCAGGAGGTTGAGGGAGGAGAGTTGCTTGAACCTGGGAGACAGAGGTTGCAGTGAGTCAAGATCGTCCCACTGTACTCCAGCCTGGGAGACAGAGCAAAACTCTGTCTCAAAAAACAAAACAAAAGAAAACCAAGAAGCAATATATGAGAGCACCTGCCCACATTCCCAAGAGACAGCCTGGTGAAAATTGGTGTTTTCAAACAATTCAAGTGTCCATGAAATATATGAAAGACTTTGTAACTGCACCCAGAGAAATGAAAGTTTAAACTAAGACACGCTTTATCCCTTTTCATAGGGGCAATACTTGCCCATATGCTTTTGCCTTTCTTCACTCAATCCTCCCCATATTCTATTTTTAAGACATAAATCTGTTGCTTCATTGTTTAAAACCACCCGGTGGATTCCCATCAAACTTGAAGTCCCAAGTCCTTTCCAAAGCTTACAAGGGCCTGCCTGGTTTGGCCCCCAGTTGCATCTGTTACTTCATCTCTTACTCCTCTTACCCTCGTTCACGCGACTTCAGCCACTCAAGCTTCTGCGCTTTCCTTAAATATGTCAAGCATGCTCTCACTCAGGGCCTTGGAACTTGCTGTTCTCCTTGTGACTGATTTCTGACTGTGTTAGGGCCTCTCCTATGCCATCTTCCCAGAGAAAGCTGCTCTGATGATCCTACCTAAGGTAACAGTGTTGCTCCCTCTCCAAATCACTCTTGATCCCCTTACTCTGCTTAATTTTTCTTCATAGCCCTTAGCATTACCTGAATATTATTTGGTTATTGCCCATCTCTCTTGCTCCTCAAATATGGGCTCTCGGTGGCCTGGACTCTGTTACACCCACTGCTATATTCTGGGTACCTAGGCGGGACCTGGTGCCTTTGAGCACTCAATACATACTGATAGAGGCCGGGCGCGGTGGCTCAAGCCTGTAATCCCAGCACTTGGGAGGCCGAGAAGGGCGGATCACGAGGTCAGGAGATCGAGACCATCCTGGCTAACACAGTGAAACCCCGTCTCTACTAAAAAATACAAAAAACTAGCCGGGTGAGGTGGTGGGCGCCTGTAGTCCCAGCTACTCGGGAGGCTGAGGCAGGAGAATGGCGTAAACCCAGGAGGCGGAGCTTGCAGTGAGCTGAGATCCGGCCACTGCACTCCAGCCTGGGCGACAGAGCGAGACTCCGTCTCAAAAAAAAAAAAAAAAAAAAAATACATACTGATAGAAAGAATGGATGAGTAAGCATCCGCCCATATTCTGTGGCTACTTTTTATCAGGCTGTGTGGTTTTGTTTACCCGTTTTGTTTTGTAGGAGCTTTTTATATATTAAGAATGTATATAGTTATAGATCTAGATCTTTATAGAGATATAGACTAAGAACCTATAAAGGTTAGGGAATTAAGATTTTTATTATGTTCTCTTCCTCCCTGAGAGCATGGTATGCTTTTCTGTTTGTTTTCATCTTCATTTGTAGCTCTCAGTAAGATTCAGAATTGTTCCCCATAGAATTTTTGCACATCTCTTGTTAGGTTTATTTTACCTTTTGTGTTACTATTATAAATGAGATGTTTTAGGACAGGTATGATACCTCATGCCTGTAATCCCAGCACTTTGGGAGGCCAAGATGGGCAGATCACCTGAGGTCAGAAGTTCCAGACTAGCCTGGCCCACATGGTGAAACCTCACATCTACTAAAAAATTTTTTAAAAAGTAGCTGGGTGGAACACCTGTAGTCCCTGCTACTCAGGAGGCTGAGGCAGGAGAATCACTTGAACCTGGGAGGCAGAGGTTACAGTGAGCGAAGATTGTACCACTGCACTCCAGCCTGGGCAACAGAGTGAGAGTCTATCTCAACAAAAAATGTTTGATTTCTGTATACTATCTAAGTAAATATTGTGTGGCCATATGAACACGGTTGATTTCTTTGTTTATTTAGTATCCAGCCATCTTGCTGAATTCTTTTTGTAAGTACAATTGACCCTTGAACAACACAGGGCTTGGGGTGCTGGCCCCTGATGCAGATGAAAATTCATGTCTAACTTTTTTTTTTTTTTTTTTGAGACGGAGTCTGGCTCTGTTGCCCAGGCTGGAGTGCAGTGGCCGGATCTCAGCTCACTGCAAGCTCTGCCTCCCCGGTTTACGCCATTCTCCTGCCTCAGCCTCCCGAGTAGCTGGGACTACAGGCGCCTGCCATCACGCCCGGCTAGTTTTTGGTATTTTTTTAGTAGAGACGGGGTTTCACCATGTTAGCCAGGATGGTCTCGATCTCCTGACCTCGTGATCGGCCCGTCTCGGCCTCCCAAAGTGCTGGGATTATAGGCTTGAGCCACCGCGCCCGGCCCATGTCTAACTTTTGACTCCTCAAAAACTTAACTACTAATAGCCTACTATTGACTGGAAGACTTACTGATAACATAACAGTTGATTAACACATATTTTATATGTTATGTGTATTAGATACTGTATTCTTAAGCTAGATAAAAGAATATTAAGGAAATCATAAGGAAGATAAACTAATTTACTGTTCATTAAGTGGATCATGACAAAGGTCTTCATCCTCATCGTCTTCACATGGAGTAGGCTGAGGAAGAGGAGAGGGGTTAGTCTTGGTGTCTCGGGGGTGGCAGAGGTGGGAGAAAATCTACTTATAAGAGGACCCGTGCGGTTCAAACATGTGTTGTTCAATGGTCAGCTTTTCAGTCGATTCTCTTAATTCATCTAGATTAGACATATCATTTACAAATTGTGATAATTTCACTTTTTTATTTTTATATGTCTCATTATTACTTGAACTTTTTTTTTTTTTAATATAAAGACCGTGTACACCTGTGTTGCCCAGGGTGGTCTTGAACTCCTGGCCTCAAGCCATCCTCCCGCCTTGGCCTCCTAAAGTGCTGGGATTACAGGTGTGATGTACCATATCCAGCCTTACTTCTTTGTCTTACCTAACAGCATTATCTAGAACCTCCAAAAATGTTTTTAAACCTAATGGTGAAAGTGTGCATTTTTTCTCGTTACTAACCTAATGTGGCACTTTTTACGTCGTTTCTTTTTTCTGCATTCTGGATGTGCTGGAAAAAAAGATTTTAAAAAATATATAAACAAAACTGTTTCTTTTACTTTTTCATTAGGATTTATTGCTGATGGGAACTCCTTTCTTTTGGGCAATGTTCTGCTGCGTCAGATTCGCATTGCTGATCCCAGACTCTTCCCAGCTGGAGTATCTCCCGGGGAGCAAGTGAAGCCACCTCACCAACATCAGGAGGATACAGAGAACTATGGGGTTAATTGGGGCCCCCTTGATACAAACATCACCAAATCAGATAGCATTTGGCATTATCAGAATCAGGAGACCCTGGGTGGTTCTCCCATTCAAGGGGAATTTGCCACTTACTCAGGAGGAGGATACGCTGTGAAACTTGGAAGAAACTCCAGTACTGCAGTCCGGTGAGTAAGCCTGGGCCCTGAGCAAGAGGACCAAAATATTTGCTTTTGGCCATTCATAGGACAAATAGGAATTTCAGACCCATTTGAGTAGTTTTGACAGCTACTATACTGTCTGTAACTCTTATGGATACTTTTAGTTTAGACTTCTAAGGAAATACACCCTTTGGTTTAAAAATTCCTTGCTCAACTTCAGACTACAGGTATGTTTTGGTTTGGCAATTTGCCAAAATTCATTTTGTAGCTGGAGAAATACCTATCATTTTCAATCCTAGCTGAAGTTAAATTCAAGTAACCATAGCTTGGACAAACTGTAATCTTAACATATAAAGGAAACCTTGCCGTTCATGAGCCAAAATACAGGAACCCAAAAGTCCAATGCCAAAATTAAATTTCCTGAGACTTACAGAGTGGTTTAGTATTCTGAGAATCTCTGTCATTACATGAGAAAAAGTCTAAATAAAAATAATTATCTCTTCATTTAAATGCAAGGAATTCATTATTCACAAACAACAATGCCAACTGAATAATGACATTTATATTCCTCCTACCTCCCAAAACTGAACAGCTGGTAGTCAAGAGTAGCATTTAATACTTCAAGTAGAAATACTTGTCATAGCATGAAATTCTACTTCAGACCTGAAATGCCAAGTATATTTTCCTGAATATTTAACCTTGTTGTGAATACTATTGTAAAAACTTTCATTTTTATGGTCTACTAAATTTAATACCAGTGAAAGTTTGGGCATTAGTAATCATAAAATATTTCATAGGAAAAGTAGATTGGGAAATGTAAAATCTTACCTGGTATATGACAGTAATATTTGAAACATCAGGATATTTTCCCCCTTTGCAGTATTGGAGAAAACGGACTGACCCTGTCCTCTGTTTACCCAGAGTTCTACAGCATCTTGAACAGAGGCATTGGCTAGACCAACGCACAAAAGTCCTCTTTGTGGAGTTTGTGGTCTTCAATGCTAATGTGAACCTATTCTGTGTTGTGATCCTGATGTTGGAGTCCAGTGATGTGGGTACGAAGGCCTCTCTCTCCTCTCCTCTCTCTATGATCTTGTGCTTTGGGTTGGATGTTTGTCCCCTGTAAACCTCATGTTGAAATTCGATTCCCAGCGTTGGAAGTGGAGCCTGATGGGAGGTGTTTGCGTCCTGGGAGGCAGATCCTTCATGGATAGATTGATGCCCTCCCTTAGGAGTAAGTGAGTTCTCATTCTATTAGTGCCGGGCGCGGTGGCTCACGCCTGTAATCCCAGCACTTTGGGAGGCCGAGGCGGGTGGATCACGAGGTCAGGAGATCGAGACCATCCTGGCTAACACGGTGAAACCCCGTCTCTACTAAAAATACAAAAAATTAGCCGGGCGTAGTGGTGCGCGCCTGTAGTCCCAGCTACTTGGAGGCTGAGGCAGAATGGCGTGAACCCGGGAGGCGGAGCTTGCAGTGAGCGGAGATCCGGCCACCGCACTCCAGCCTGGGCGACAGAGCCAGACTCAGTCTCAAAAAAAAAAATAAAAATAAAAAATAGGCCGGGCGCGGTGGCTCAAGCCTGTAATCCCAGCACTTTGGGAGGCCGAGATGGGCGGATCACGAGGTCAGGAGATCAAGACCATCCTGGCGAACACAGTGAAACCCCGTCTCTACTAAGAAATACAAAAACTAGCCGGGCGAGATGGCGGGCGCCTGTAGTCCCACCTACTCGGGAGGCTGAGGCCGGAGAATGGCATGAACCCGGGAGGCGGAGCTTGCAGTGAGCTGAGATCCGGCCACTGCACTCCAGCCTGGGCAACAGAGCGAGACTCCATCTCAAAAAAATAAATAAATAAATAAATAAATAAATAAAAAGAGCCTGGAATCGGCCGGGCGCGGTGGCTCAAGCCTGTAATCCCAGCACTTTGGGAGGCCGAGACGGGTGGATCACGAGGTCAGGAGATGGAGACCATCCTGGCTAACACGGTGAAACGCCGTCTCTACTAAAAAATACAAAAAACTAGCCGGGCACGGTGGCGGGCGCCTGTAGTCCCAGCTACTCGGGAGGCTGAGGCAGGAGAATGGCGGGAACCCGGGAGGCGGAGCTTGCAGTGAGCTGAGATCCGGCCACTGCACTCCAGCCTGGGCGACAGAGCGAGACTCCATCTCAAAAAAAAAAAAGAGCCTGGGAATCTCCCCCACCCCTCTCTTGCTTCCTCTCATTCCGTGTGATCTCTGTACCGGCTGTCTCCCCTTCACCTTTGCCATGAGTGGCAGCAGCCTCAGGCCCTCACCAGATGCACATGCCCAATTTTGAACTTGCCAGCCATCAGAATTGTGAGCCAAAGAAACCTTTTTTCTTTATAAATTAAGGTTTGGATACACCTTTATAGCAACACAAAATGGACTAAGACACCTGAGTAGCTCAGGAGAAGTCCCAATTTCTTTCTCTTACACCATTAATTTAAATATATTATTTTAATTAAAGTTATTATATTTAAATATAACTTTAAAAGTCAAACAGTTCAAGGGAAAAACAGGAGTCCTCAGTTCATCCCTACCTCATTCCTACTCCCCAAAGGCTACTTTCCGTTTTTTTAAACTAGATCTTTCAGAATTTAAAAATTATTAACATAGGCCGGGCATGGTGGCTCACGCCTATAATCTCAGCACTTTGGAAGGCCAAGACAGGTGGAACACCTGAGGTCAGAAGCTCGAGACCAGCCTGGCCAACATGGCGAAACCCCATCTCTACTAAAAATACAAAAAAATTAGCCGGGAGTGGTGGCAGGTGCCTATAATCCCAGCTACTCGGGAGGCTGAGGCAGGAGAATCGCTTGAACCCAGGAGGCAGAGGTTGCAGTGAGCTGAGATTGCGCCATTGTACTCCAGCCTGGGCACCAAGAGTGAAACTCTGTCTCAAAAAAAAAAAAAAAATTAAGATTATTGTGTATTTCATAAATTTTCAGTTTTAGGTGTTATCTGTTTCTGTTAGGATAAAAATTTAGCTTTCTTCTTTCTTTTTTTTTTTTTTTGAGGCAGAGTGTCACTCAGTCTCCCAGGCTGGAGTGCAGTGGCGTGATCTCAGCTCACTGCCACCTCTGCCTCCTGCGCTCAAGCCTTTCTCCTGCCTCAGCCTCCTGAGTAGCTGGGATTACAGGCGCCCACTACCACACTCAGGTATTGTATTTTCAGTAGAGATGGGGTTTCACTATGTTGGCCAGGCTGGTCTTGAACTCCTGGCCTCAAGTGATCCACCTGCCTCAACCTCCCAAAATGCTGGGATTACAGGCATGAGCCACCTCAGCCAGCCAGAGGTAGCTTTCTTACACCCACATATATCTCAAACACATACACATCTTTGATCTTTTCTCATTCTCCCAACATAGTAATAAAATTTATTTAGTTTAATATTGAGCATTTCCATTATGTTTTTCAAAGATGAGACATTAGTATATTATAATTAGATTTCCTTTCTTATACATCCTTTTTTTTTCTCTAGAATATTACTTTTTAAAAAATTTGCTTGGTTTTCTATGTATCTGTCACTGATTAATCTCCAAATTCTTCCTAAAAGTAGAAATCTCTCATTCTCTTAAAGTACCATGTAAACTATCATTTTATCTTCTTGGAGACACCTTCCCTGGAGCCCTCCTTCTTGGGTACAGTCTGGATTGATTTTTCTCTAGGCTGCTCTACGGCTCTCCAGGACTCTCCCTTCTCCATTACCCTGGGATTATCTTTACCTCTCTTCTCTACTGAATTCACTGTCTTCTGGATTCCATGTCTTCCTTTCTTGGCTTACTTGCTCGTTTTGCTAGAGCACATGCTCTGGTACTTCCTGGAAGAGTACAAGGGAGGTAAATTTGTTGGAGACTTACATCTCCAAAAGTGTTTTTATTCTCCCATCACATTAGATTCTAATTTATCTGTATATAATTTCTTTCTTGCAGGATTTTGGTTCATTTGTTTGTTTTGAGACGGGGTCTCGCCCTGTCACCCAGGCTGGAGTGCAGTGGCACCATCTCGGCTCACTGTACACTCTGCCTCCTGGGTTCAAGCAATTCTCCCTGCCGCAGCCTCCCAAGTAAGTGGGATTACAGGTGCCCACCACCATGCCTGGCTGATTTTTTTATTTTTACAATTTATGTATTTACATATTTTATGGGGTTTCACCATGTTGGCCAGGCTGGTCTTGAACTCCTGACCTCAAGTGATCTGCCCACCTTGGCCTCCCAAAGTGTTGGGATTACAGACAAGAGCCACCATGCCCGGCCAGAATTTTGAAAAGTGTAGCTCCATTGCTTTCTAGTTTTTCATGTTAGTGTTAAAAAGTATTATGCTGGCATTCTGATTCCCAGTCCCCAACCCCAAAAGTTTTTAGGTTTTTTTCTTTGTCCTCTGGGTTATGAAAGAATATCATAGAGGCCGGGCACGGTGGCTCATGCCTGTAATCTCAGCGCTTTGGGAGGCCGAGGTGGGTGGATCACGAGGTCTAGGAGTTCAGGACCAGCCTGGCCAATATGGTGACACCCTGTCTCTACTAAAAATACAAAAATTACCTGGGCATGGTGGCTTACGCCTGCAGTCCCAGCTACTTGGGAGGCTTAGGCAGAAGAATCACTTGAACCCAGGAGGTGGAGGTTGCAGTGAGCCCAGATGGTGCTATTGCACTCCAGCCTGGGTGACAGAGCGAGACTCCAACTCAAAAAAAAAAAAAAGGCTGGGCGCGGTGGCTCAAGCCTGTAATCCCAGCACTTTGGGAGGCCGAGGCGGGTGGATCACGAGGTCAGGAGATCGAGACCATCCTGGCTAACATGGTGAAACCCCGTCTCTACTAAAAATACAAAAAACTAGCCGGGCGTGGTGGCGGGCGCCTGTAGTCCCAGCTACTCGGAGGCTGAGGCAGGAGAATGGCGTGAACCTGGGAGGCGGAGCTTGCAGTGAGCCGAGATCGCACCACTGCACTCCAGCCTGGGTGACACAGCGCGAGACTCCGTCTCAAAAAAAAAAAAAAAAAAAAAAAAAATGTCATGGAATGTTCTATTATCTGGAAACGTGTCCTTAAGTTCTGAGAAATTTTCTTCATTTTTCTTTGTTAATTTCTTCTCCATT
Source organism: Theropithecus gelada (assembly GCF_003255815.1). Lineage (NCBI taxonomy): Eukaryota > Metazoa > Chordata > Mammalia > Primates > Cercopithecidae > Theropithecus > Theropithecus gelada. Next base: position 30,185,170 of record NC_037688.1, read on the forward strand.
TTCTCTGTTCACTTTTTCTGATTTTCCAGCATTTTGACGTTATAACTCCTGGAGTTCTGATTTTCTTATATTTTTGCTTCTGTTTTTCATCTTTTTCGTCTAATATCTGCAATATTACTTTAATTTTTATCTTCTAAACTATTTTTTCTTTCTATAATATTTAATTTCCAAAATTGTTCTCATGTTTTTTCCATAGTCTCTTATTGTTCTTTTATGGATGCAGTATCCTCTTAACTCTGGTATATTACAGTGGGTTTTCTTTCCTTCTGATCCTTTACTGTCTCTAATTCCTCTGAACTCCTTTTTTGATTTGTTGTTTTTGATCTACAGTTTTCAACATTAGAGATTCAAGTGCCTGGCCGTCCTTTTAAAGAAAGGCAGGCTGGGTGCGGTGGCTCAAGCCTATAATCCCAGCACTTTGGGAGGCCAAGGCAGGAAGATCACTTGAGCCCAGGAGTTCGAGACCAGCCTGGGCAACATGGTGAAACCTCATCTCTACCAAAAATATAAAAATTAACCTGGCATGGTGGTGTATACCTGTAGTCTCAGCTACTTGAGAGGCTGAGGTGGCAGAATGGTTTGATCCTGGGAGGCGGAAGTTGTAGTGAGCTGAGATCATACCCGTGTACTCCAGCCTGGGTGACAGCCAGACCCTGTATCCCGCCCCCCACCGCCACCAAAAAAAAGGGCAATAAAAAGCAAATAAATGCTAATTATAAGCTCTGTGCCTGGCTGGGTGCGGTGGCTCACGCCTGTAATCCCAGCACTTTGGGAGGCCAAGGCAGGCAGATCACCTGAAATCAGGAGTTTGAGACTAGCCTGGCCAACATGGCAAAACCCCATGTCTACTAAAAATACAAAAATTAGCCATGTGTGGTGGCGCATGCCTGTAATCCCAGCTACTCAGGAGGCTGAGACAGGAGAATTGGTTGAACCCAGGAGGCGGAGCTTGCAGTGAGCTGAGATCATACCACTGCACTCCAGCCTGGGTGACAGAGTGAGACTCCATCTCAAAAAAAAGGGCATAGAGCTTATCAACTGGTATCCCTTTTTAGGCAGTCAGTTTTTAAAGACCCTCCAAACTCCTACCTTGAGAGTATGAGCCTATTATACTTATCAGAGTGAGTTGAGGGAAGGGATCTGGGAAGTGTCTCACTATGCAGCATGTAAACTTTTCCTTTTCCAGTAAACCGTTACTCTCAGATGTAGCTGGTGCCCCCAAGTCCAGATACTCTCATTCAGCATCACTAGGAAACAAACCTTTAGTTGTGGGGTGGTAGAAGGCAAGATGGGTAGCAAATAACTGGTTGTGAATGGTGAGGGAGGAAATTTGGAATCTAGTTGTTGTTTATATATATATTGACTTTCAGTTGACGCTATTTTCAGTTCCATCTGAACTTCTACCTTCAGAACTACCTGATGCCTGCAATTTCTGAGGCTTTCCAGGGTTTCGTGGTTAGAATGGGCTTGCTTCCAGGTTTCCTGTACAGCTGCCTTAGATTTCAGCTTTCTTGAACTTGCTAAGTCAATGTGATTCCTCTACTTTTCAGCTTCCAGCAGTTTGTTGCTCTCATCTGCCCTCCTTTTCTTCATCTATTGAAGTTTTTACTTTATCCTTTCACTTTCATTATAGTGGCATTTTGTAAGGGATTGGAGTTAAACTGGTCCATTCAGTTCCCCCACTTTCACAGGATGTCCATCCTAATCCAACTTCTTCGCTTTCTTCTTTCTCCCATAATTGGCTCACAAGTATCCTTCCATTTCCATCACATCTTTCTCCTAATCAGGAATTTTCCTCCTCTCAGACCTGCAGAGTAGACCACTTCTCTTATGCTTGTTTCTAATGAAGCATAAAGGCTTCCTGAGGGTCTTCACGGGGTTTTTAGTTACTAACAAAATATAGACGGGGATTAAAATAAACATGGGAAAAGTTCCAGTCTTGAGAGCTTGCTAGGTGAAATAGGAATTCCTTTTGTTCTTAAATGTCTTTTTTGCCTACAAGGGGTACATCTTAGTTCTAATGTCACAGCATCCTTGGGGTGTTGCTTTGCCAGCCAGAAACCTCTGTGGCCTGCAGCACCTTCTGCCTGAGTGTTGCTTGCACCCACTGGGCTTGTTCTGCCCACTTGGCCTGGCAGCCTGTTCTCGGCTCCTGCTACTGGCCTGGATCCCACACCTGCCAAGAAAGAGCCAGGCACGGAGCAGTGAGGGATATATGGATGAGCAAGCACGGGGTCCAGCCACTGCCCACAGCCAGGCACACTGGCTGCTGCGGTGAGGTGGGAAGCTCTATGTGCTGGCACAGGTGCCGGCTCCCTGAAAGGCTGAAGCTGGACCAGATGTACTGCACGTGGTTTCCACTGTGGGTGCCTACGTCTGAACGAGAGGAATGCCATGGTGCCTAGAATCTTGGAGATGCTAGGAACTGCAGAGCCCCAAAAAGGGTGTCACAGCCCTGGCTCAGGGAGCCTATAGGTCTGGACTCCCGCAAAGAGCCACAGCTCTTCTCTCCTTCTCGTTGCCTGCAGTGTGGCAAGCGAGGGGGTGTGTTTCAGCCCTGTTTGTGTTACAGCTCTTTTAGTCCCACCACTCAGCAGGTCCCGAGTTCTTGTCCTACATCCGGGAAGAATGAGGTACACAGACAACTGGAGGGTGAGAGAGGTGGAGAGGAGCTTCACTGAGTGACAAGACAGTTTTCAGGAGACCTGGAGTTGGTAGCTCCTATCGACAGGCAGGTCGTCCCATTGTTTGTGTAGCCCTCAGCGGAGAGACCTGGAATGGTAGCTCCTATCTGCAGGCAAGTCATTCTGCCATCTGCCCAAGTCTGGCTGAGTCTGGAGGTTGTATGGGCTTCAGAGGGGAGTAAGTGTGTGCTGATTGGTCACTGGGCAGCCATGGGTGGGCCCAGAAAAACTGCCATAAGTTCTCATTCGAGTTGGTGAAACTGGCAGATTCCAGAACTGGCAGCCCAGCCCCCAGGCTTCAGGCCATCCCTGGCTTAAAGGTGGGGCTTTACTGGGGACCCGCCCCTTTCTGCCCAGGAGCCTGTCTGCCTCCTGCCACCATCCATGTCACCCATGGTGCCCAGGCTGTTTGTGCCAAGGGGCACCTGCAGGTCCATGCCAAGCTGCCCTCATTGCCCCCTCACCCTCCCTGCCTCCCATGCTCGTCTGTGTCCAAAGTTTGGAGAGGGCCGAGGCAGTAGGGGGCTACTTGTCAGCACTGCCCCAAGCGTACACACACCCAGCTGGGTCATGACAGCGCCCAGGCTTGGCCAAAACTTTGCTCCAAAATTAGAGCAGGTGCTGGCAGTGCAGAGAGGCCATGCAGCAGGAGCAGGCACTTCTGAACCTGCAGGGGCAGGGGGTGCTTCCTGAGCCCCCAAGAGTGCAGGGATGCTCGGGTCTGCAGCTGTGGCTGGGCGGCTGCAGCTGCGCCCAGAAGGGTGGGGCTCCCAACCTTCCACCTCAGAAGGGGGCAGGGTTCCCACCTGTTACTGGCTCCCACGGCTCAAGAGAGCACAACGCCCCGGCCACACCTCGCCCACTGCAGCCAGTGTCAGGGCAGCAGCCACTCCAGACAGGGTGCCGCTGCCATCACTAATATTTTGAAGCTTTATGAAAGGTTTATATTCACAAGACCTTTCATGATTTTATAAATGTCAACATTTTCAATGTCCTTCCAGGTGAAGGCTGAAGCCTTTTAGTCTATCCTTATGTAAATGACTGAGTATCCATGGGATACCATTAGCACTCATGGGGTATCAGTGCTTAAACTTCTCTGCAGCCATTCTGACATGGTTAGGGTAACATCTATAATAGCTGTTAAGCCACCAACACCTCCCTTCAAGGTAGGGTCAACAGCATATCCTTTCCCACTACTGACTTCTGTAAAACCAGTATTTCTCCAATAGCCTTGCATACATTATCTCATTTAATATTCATGACAGCTCTAAAGGAAATACTAAGTGGAGCACTGAGACTCAGAAACATTTGATGATACAGGAAGAGTTGGGGTTATTCAAAGACAAAGTTTAACAAGAAGACGGCAAAAGTTTTAGACTCTTGACTCCAGGTGTTCTTTGTCATTCTCAGGTGCTTTCTTCACCTCTGTGAGACTGGAAAGCTTCACTTCCCTTCAGATGTCAAAGAAGGGCTTTGCCTGGTCTATCATCTCACAAGTCATCTATTATCTACTGGTCTGTTACTATGCCTTCAAACAGGTGAGTCCATAATGTTAGATGTCAGCCTGGGCAACATGGCAAAACCTCATCTTTACTAGACTACAAAAATGACCCAGGTGTGGTGGCATGCACCTGTGGTCCCAGCTGCTCGGGAGGCTGAGATGGGAGAATTGCTTGAGCCTGGGAGGCAGAGGTTGCAGTGAGCTAAGATCACGCCACTGCGCTTCAGCCTGGGTGACAGAGCAAGACCCTGTCCCAAAAGTAATGATGATGATGATGGTATTAGATGTGAGAAATAAAGGTTGCCACATTTTATTTGGGAAGCTCTACAATGATGTGTTACTAGAGTTATGGCTATAATTTTGGTCCTTTTCAGAAACCTGAATTCAGTTAAAGGTTAACTGGTTTCCTACCAAATAGAGTGGCTCTTTCAATTTTCAGGAGCTAAAGAATTAAGTCTATAGAAATAGTACTTTTGGCCGGGCGCAGTGGCTCAAGCCTGTAATCCCAGCACTTTGGGAGGCCGAGACAGGCGGATCACGAGGTCAGGAGATCGAGACCATCCTGGCTAACACAGTGAAACCCCATCTCTACTAAAAAAAATACAAAAAAAATCTAGCCGGGCGAGGTGGCGGGCGCCTGTAGTCCCAGCTACTCGGGAGGCTGAGGCAGGAGAATGGCGTAAACCCGGGAGGCGGAGCTTGCAGTGAGCTGAGATCCAGCCACTGTACTCCAGCCTGGGCGACAGAGTGAGACTCCATCTCAAAAAAAAAAAGAAATAGTACTTTTGTAGTTTTACTAGCCCTATATGAAGTAATACCAAGCAAGTATGATGAACAAAGAGCAAGCACTCAAAAATACAAATGATTGGCTCATGCCCGTAGTTCCCGCACTTTAGGAGGCCGAGGCAGACGGATTACCTGAGGTCAGGAGTTTGAGACCAGCCTGGCCAACGCGGAGAAATGCAGTCTCTACTAAAAATATATAATTAGCTGGGTGTGGTGGCGCATGCCTGTAGTCCTAGCTACTCAAGAGACTGAGGCAGGAGAATCACTTGAACCCGGGAGGCGAAGGTTGCAGTGAGCTGAGATAGCACAATTATACTTCAGACTGGGCAACAAGCAAAACTTCCTCTCAAAAAAAAAAAAAAAAAAAAGTGGCCAAGAACAGTGGCTCACGCCTTTAATCCCAGCACTTTAGTAGGCTGAGGTAGGTGGATCACCTGAGGTCAGGAGTTCAAGACCTGCCTGGTCAATATGGTGAAACCTGTCTCTGCTAAAAATACAAAAATCAGCTGGGAGTGGTGGCGGGCTCCTATAGTCCCAACTACTCGGGAGGCTGAGGCAGGAGAATTGCTTGAACCTGTGAGGCAGAGGTTGCAGTGAACCAAGATGGCACCACTGCACTCCAGCCTGGGTGACAAAAAGCGAAACTCCATCTCAAAAAAAAAAAAAAAAATACAGATGATTACACTCAGAAGAAAATATATTTATACCTTAAGCCAAACACAGTATTTTTTTCTTCATTCTCAGGCTTGATAACTAATTTAGAAACTTTTGCTGGGCATGGTGGCTCACGCCTGTAATCTTAGCAGTTTGGGAGGCCGAGGTGGGCAGATCACTTGAAGCCAGGAGTTCGAGACTAGCCTGGGCAAAATGTCAAAACTCTGTCTCTACAAAAAAAAAAAAAAAAAAAAAAAAAACTTAGCTGGTCATGGTGGCATGTGCCTGTGGTCCCTGCTACTTGGGAGGCTGAGGTAGGAGGATTGCTTGAGCCTGAGCCTGGGAAGTTGAGACTGCAGTAAGCTGTGATCACACCACTGCACTCCAGCCAGGGCAACAGAGCGAGACCCTGTCTCAAAGAAAGAAACTTTTGTATTTATTTTTAAGTGACAGTTTATGATCTCCAAGAAAAAGAAGAAATGTATTCAATGGAAGTTGTATTCGAAGATAACTTTTCTGTAAGCAGCATTTCTGAAGACTACAGAGCTGAACTAAGACCATAGCCCATTTGTCCAAGTGAGATCTGGTAAACGCCTGGCAGTGTGCTTTGCCCATAGACATCAGCTGCGTTCATCACACTTGAGCAGGGAGAGACCTAGTTAATCTCTCAGACAAGCAACAGTGACTGTGCTGTCTATGTTTAGGGTTGTCGGCTGAAACGGCAGAAGTGGAGGTTCTTCACTGGGAGAAGAAACGTTCTGGACACAAGTATAATCCTCATTAGCTTCATCATCCTGGGGCTTGACATGAAGAGTATTTCTCTACTTAGGAAAAACATGGCACGATACCACGATGACCGGGACAGGTGAGAGGAAGCCTGAGGGGCACAGCATATTCCTACCTCATGGCTGAAGTTTCCCGGTTATACACAAGTATTCTTTCAGACTCCCCTTCCTTCACTGCCCTACCCGATCTGTATTTGCATAATATTAGAGTTAAAATAGAACATGGACTCATGTCCACAGCAGAGATAACAGTGAACTAGAAGCCATTTAACTGCTGGTCACATTGAAGAGCTCTTCTGTCTTCATTAGTGCTTAGGTATGTGCTTAAGGATAATGCATCTAAATTTCAGAAAGACCTGGAATTGGTCATTATTTTGTCCTCTGGTGAAGGCATAAAGCCTAACGCAGGACAAATAATCCTTTAAATAAAACCACAACACATAGTCCATCCTTTAAATGCAAAGGGAGCTGCTTTCTGGATAGGGATGTTCATCCATTCACTCATCCTTACTAAGAGATGTTTGCTGCCCCTTTGGGCACTTTCTCTGGTTTTTCCCATGGAGAGGAACATCTATGTTTCCCATGCCAAGTGTTGCCAAGTGGTGCTTTACTAACCTTTGCATCAGTGGCCAACAGCCTGGGCAGTGACCTGTGTAACTGTTCCTGAGGCATTGTTTCAAGTAGGCCTTATGGAGAGCAGTTTTATGCAGGCACAGCGGATCTGTGCAGGGCACCAGTTGCTAGTGTCTGTGGGGCTCCTTCCGAGTAACCTGGTTGCTGCAACCTAAAATTATGAATGTATCTCTCACAAAACAAAGCCTAATTGCTGAGCAACACCCCTCACCTCTAGTCTACCATCCATCATTTTGTTCTAAGCTTTATTGCATCTATGACATCAATCCTGTACAGCAGAGAACACAGGATTCGTGTGCCACGGAAAGCAGACCAGCAGCATGGCTCCTCTCTCTGGGCTGAGTTAATCTTTTGAGAGGAGAGATTTGGCTCAGAGCAGTGCAGGAGGCTAGTTTTGCTTCCCAGGATGAATTTGGAATAAAGAAATCAGCTAGAGGTCACATGTTAAGGTTTCTTCGGTACAGCTCCCAGTGCAATCTGCAACGGGTAGACCACTTGAATAATCCGTGGCCTTCTGTTATTCCCATATCCACAACTCACAGGAGGCCACACTAGAAAGCAGTTCTCACATTAACAAGCATTTGACCTCACAGGACTCAGGGCTGCCGCGCTCAGCAGCAGGGACGCTGGGGAAACTGCGGCATAGGCGCATGCTTCCTGCTCAGTAACTGTCAGCTTTCCTTGGTGCAGGTTTATCAGCTTCCACGAGGCAGTAAAAGTGAACTCTGCTGTGACTCACCTTGTGGGCTTCCTGGTTCTGCTGGCAACCGTTCAGTTATGGAACCTGCTGCGTCATAGCCCCAGGCTGCGGGTCATCAGCAGGACACTGAGCCGAGCCTGGGACGAGGTGGTGGGCTTTCTGCTGATCATCCTAATCCTGCTGACAGGCTATGCCGTTGCCGTAAGCCCCCACGTTGCTGTCTCTCCTCCGTGTGCTGTGGTCTTAGAACCGCATTGCTTCCCATAGAAACGGTCGCAACACAGAAACCCGAGGTGGTAGAGTAGGAAAGCCAGGTTTAGTTCTAGTTCCATACTTAACTGGTATGATTTAAACCCACACATTTGTCTCTAAAATGGGGATAAAAGTTAGCTCACATGGTAATATAAAGGTCAAATAAATTTCTATGAAAACACTATGTTATTACAAAGGAAGTTTATTCTTTTGGCATAATTTGGCCACAAGGAATTTCTTTCTGTTCCATTGGTTCTATGTTGGCCACATCGCCAGGCACCTCAGGACAGAAAGATGTGCGCTTGGCTTGTACTAACTGGCCTTTCTCCCTCTGTTCAGTTTAACCTGCTGTTTGGATGCAGCATCTCTGACTACCGGACATTTTTCAGCTCAGCAGTGACTGTTGTTGGTCTCCTGATCGGAATTTCTCACCAAGAGGAGGTAAAAATAATTTGTTTCCTCACAGAATTCTATTTAATATATTGAACAAGGAAAATTGGGGAAGTCCTTAGGAAAACAGCCCCCTACTGTAGACTGCACACTGGAAAGGGGGAAAATTTCAGTCCTTTGCTCTTCTGCTTTACGGTACTGCCTATGCACACAGCGTTTACATGGCTGTTGCTTTCAGAAATCTGCCCTTTCCTAAGCACTCAGTCCCTCCTTCCTCACTTCTTGTGTCCTTAATCTTATTGGCAAAGGACACTGGAACGAAGCTTGTGCTCTTGTGCTTGGCCAGATTAACATGATTCTCTGCTTCTCAATGGCCCTTTGAAAGTGCATTAACAGTGTAAGGTAAGTTGGTTCAAGCCATCAGAGGCCAAGAAGGGGAGGACTGCTTGAGGCCAAGAATTTGAGACCAGCCTGGGGAACACAGTGAGACTCTGTCTCTACTAAAAACAAAAAATAAAAATTAGCCAGGTGTGGTGGCATGCACCTGTAGTCCTAGCCACTCAGGAGGCTGAGAGAGAATTCTGTGAGCCCAGGAGTTGGAGGCTACAGTGAGCCACGATCATGCCACTGCACTCGACCCTATGTCTATTAAAAAAAAAAAGGCCAGGTCTGGTGGCTCACACCTGTAATCCCAATACTTTGGGAGGCTGAGGACAGCGGATCACTTTTGAGGTCAGGAGTTCAAGACCAGTCTGGCCAACATGGTGAAACCCCGTCTCTAATAAAAACACAAAAATTAGCCAAGTGTGGTGGTACACGCCTATCATCCCAGCTGCTCAGGAGGCTGATGGAGGAGAATCACCTTAACCTGGGAGGCAGAGGTTGCAGTGAGCTGAGATTGTGCCACTGCACTCCAGCCTGGGCAAGAGAGTGAGACTGTGTCTCAAAAACAAAAAAAAGTGACACAATGGAAGTGACAAAGAATTAGGAAAAACCTGCCATTTAAGCAGTGAAAGTGGCAAGATTTTGATCATGGTTGATCATTCTGATGATCTAGAATTCCAAAATTACTAATTAAAATAGGTAGGTTCAGTTTATAATGTTGTATCCGCAGGTTCCGCATCCACAGATTCAACCAACCCCAGAATGAAAATATTGGAAAAGTAACAATAAAAAATAACACACATCTTAAAATACAGGAGAAGAGTCAGGCGTGGTAGCGTGTACCTGTAGTTCCAGTTACTTAGGAGGCCAAAGTGAAAAGACTGCTTGAGCTCAGGAGTGAGGCTGCAATGAGCCATGATTGTGCCACCACCCTCTGAGTGAGACTGTCTCCCACAGAAAGCCACAAACTGGTATAACAACTATTTTACGTAGCATTTACACTATATTAGGTACTAGAGGCAATCTAAAGATATTTCAAGTATAGGAGAGATGTATATAGGGTTTATGCAACTACTATGCCATTTTTAAAATGGAACTTTCTAGGCTGGGCACAGTGGCTCATGCCTGTAATTCCAGCACTCTGGAAGGCCAAAGGTGTGGCTGATCACTTGAGGTCAGGAGTTCAAGACCAACCTGGCCTACATGGTGAAACCCCATCTCTACTAGAATACAAAAATTAGCCAGGCATGGTGGCAGGCACCTGTAATCCCAGCCACTCAGGAGGCTGAGTCAGGAGAATCGCTTGAACCTGGGAGGTGGAGGTTGCAGCGAGCCAAGATCACGCCACTGCACTCCAGCCTGGGTGACAGAGCTAGACCCTGTCTCAAAAAAAAAAAAAAAAAAATGGTGAGTGGGGAAGACACTTTCTTAACCTGTAGGGAAGCTTGCAATAAACAAAAAATAATAATAGGCCAGGCGCGGTGGCTCACGCCTGTAATCCCAACACTTTGGGAGGCCGAGGCAGGTGGATTACGAAGTCAGGAGATCAAGACCGTCCTGGCTAACACGGTGAAACCGCGTCTCTACTAAATATACAAAAAATTAGCTGGGCATGGTGGCAGGTGCCTGTAATCCCAGCTACTCAGGAGGCTGGGAGCTTGCAGTGAGCTGACATCGTGCCACTGCACTCCAGCCTGGGAGACAGAACAAGACTCCGTCTCAAAAATAGTAATAATATAATAATAATAAAAACAAGGGACTTAAGCATCCTCAGATTTTGGTACCTGTGGGGGCCCTGGAACCAATCTCTCTCAGATACAGAGGGACAATTGTAACTGCTACTTTGGCGAACTAGGCTGTTCTGTTGTGATCCTAGCTCCAATAACTAGGGGATAAGACTTCGCCACTGGAGCACTTCATGTCCTAAAGCTGTGAAGGAAGTAATCAGAATAACAAACTTGTGCTAACACCTGCTTTTTGGGGAAAAAAGCAAACTTTTCTGCTTTGGATGTAATTGTACATAAAAATAGAGTAAACATAAAAATAAACATAAAGAGTAAAAAACAAAAAATAAAAATAAGAGTAAAAAACATAAAAAAATAAAAAGAGTAAACAGAGTAAAATTGTACATAAAAAAAAACTGATTGGAAAAAAAGTCTTGTAGCACAAACTGAGATTGCCCACATTATCTGGTTGACCTGAAATTGTTATAAGTATTTTAAAATAGGTAACAGTTTGGTGCTTAAAAATATTTTGTCATATAGGAGATTGCCATCAGGGTGGTGTTTATTATAATCATCCCCTCTGTTGGGATATTTTCAAACAGTGCCTAGTGGCAACTATGAATAGGCCAATACCAAGGGAAAATAAATACCATTTGTTGAGAACATCTACATTTTTAAAATTTGTGTTATGGGAACCATTTTAGGAAGCCCAGAACTTGATATTTACTTATGCAGAAAAGTAAAGAAAGGCAGAACTCAATGCTTATACCTTTAAAAATGACAATGGAAAAAAAAAGTACTATAAAGCCAGTTTTCTATGGCCAACCTGTTAACTTTTACTGGAATGCTCCTGTTTAGGGTTGTAGTTTCTTGATATGGCAGAGACAGTTTGCATTCTCACTTCTGGTAGCATTTATTCTTTCAATGTTTGTGACCCCCCTTTTAGATTCCATGATTAGATGTATTTTCTGGAATTGCCAAAATTCATGTGACATTTGAATCATTTCCAATTCCACTGCAACTCACCTGTTTTCTTGTGAAAGCCCTGTAGTCAAAATTATCTTAACCTCCTTAAAATCAGTCATTGCTGCTCTTCTTTCCTTCTTAATATCTTTGTGCCTCTCTCCCTGTTTCCATTGGATAAGCTTTTCTTCTGAAAAGATCCCAAACGTTAGCATGTAGCTTATGTTTGTCAAGTAGAAACTAAATTGTCAGTCACTGAAAGTGTTCTTATTGTTTTCCCAGGTTATTGATTTAGACCCAGTCCTGGGCACCTTTCTGATCCTCACCAGTGTCATCTTGATGGTACTTGTGGTAATTAATCTTTTTGTTTCTGCCATTCTCATGGCCTTTGGAAAAGAAAGAAAGTCGCTTAAGGTAGGTAACTAAAAGATAAACTAGCATGCTATTGTATCACTGGGAAAGCTCCACTGTAACTGCCCCTAAGATTATGGGCTGACATAACTTACAATGCACAGTATCATATTCCCTTTATTAGTTTCAAAAGCTCTGCCAGCTATCTTCCTAGGAAACCCAATTTATAAGACTACATAATATTCTATAGCCACTGTCCTATAAACAGCTGGCTCTCAACCATTGATTAGTGGAAACACTCCAATGCCTGACTGTAAATTATCAAAGAAATGTATCTTTACTATACATTTACTAATTTTTAAAAAATCTTTGGTACTTTGGTACTTTTTTCATTCCAGTATTAGTAGTAATTTCAATTTTCTCCCTTTTCTCTTTTGGTCTTCAATACTCAGAAAGACGTGGCACTAATAGATATGCTGCTACAGAAGCTCTCAAATTTGTTAGGAATCAGTCGGCCCCAAAAAACCTCATCTGAGCAAGCAGCCAGGACAGCAATGGGCACTGACACTGAAGTTTTAGATGAACTACCTTAATCCTGTTATCTCCTATTTGGCTATTTCCTAGCATATTACTACTTATCTTTGCATGGCATAGCTTTAAAATTATAATATACTTTGTTTTTAATTTTGTAAGTTAGGAATCAAAATCCCCTTGGTCCCAAGTCCTTACTTACGGATCTTGGCACTGTCAAGATAGGATTAACAATGCAAGAATCTACGAGACAAACTAGCTCTGCTGCCAAGCAGCAAGTAACAGAACACTCATCACCCATGGCCCAGGATGGCTGTGGGAAATGAAGGAGTCAGAATTGAGCTCACTGCAACTTACTAAAAATAAACATCCAAGGATGAGGCATGGCAGATGTGGAGCTCTGCCACAGAGGAGGACAAAGCAAATTCAGATGCTATCTAGGTTATCTAAACACAGATCAAAATGAGCCCTGCACTGCTCCAGGAATCCTGAAGGTAAGGGCTGGTTTACATGGATCACTTGGTTAAAATATTCTCCACTGAAATCCAGATTTATACTTCATCATCTGACCAAACAGTAAAGAAAGCAGGACACAGGATCTTTATTAGCAGCTACTGAGCTACAGAATACAAACCAACTGAAAACATTAAAGGCTGCCTGAAGCAGGTATGTACAGGTATACTACACAGAAGCAAAAGCTGTATCATCCAATCCCAAAGCCACCCCTGTGGGGAAGGATGACCTTAGCTATGGGCCAAAGAAGTACAGAAGTTACAACATGGGAGTCCCATCCATCCAGGAAAGCAGTGAACAACTACAGCCGCATGGGCACCAAAAATTTATCTGAGATTAGTTTTAAAGGTTCCATGAATCAAAGTTTTCAAATGAAAACAGGTACCCCTCTTTTCCTGTAGACTTTCCAGCTCACTACCCAAAAGACTTGAGTACTTCTATTAAGGCAGCTGGAAGCCCACCCTAGACTTGAATGGCAACTTGTCCTTTCTCTGCCAGTAATGCAATCCAACAGAATATGCTACGGGGAAAACAATTTCCACAGTGCCGCCCTCTGGTACAAGGGGAACACAGCACTCAAAGCAAAAAGGCCACAGAGGGCTCCCTGAGAATCCAGTACATCTAAGCGAGGCCTTCAACTGTGGAGACAAACTTTGCAACTGGATCCCGGTGGGATGGTGCCCTGCGGCAAGGAGTAGTGTGTATGCCAATGAGAGGGCCCAGCTTCCAGGAACAGTTACAATGGCGTCCTGAGTCACTTTCTCTCTCCCACTTGCATTCGAGAGTGAGAAAATACACACTGTGGCCTTGATTCTCACTCACAATCCCCCTGTACAGAGAAGTTTGTTTCTAAGTCTGGAACCTCAACACGAGGCTGGGATGCTTCACGACGTGCTCTCTCCCACTGTCCAGCCATCTTTGGTGGTCTCCCCACAGTGCTTCCCCATCCTCTCACGCTCCTGTGGAGGGACCATGGGACGGGCCAGGAGGAAACCTGGGATCACTCTGACAGGAAACGGACAAGCACAGCTGCCAGGAGTCAGCTGCTCCGGCCTCAGTCTCCAGTTGTTAGTCTCAAGATCAACAGAGAACTGGAAAGCAGCAGAATCTGGAGGAGCAGGAAGAGAGCCCAGAGGAGGAGTGTTGTGCTCAGTGACAGTTAACAGATGAAACGGAATTTCATGGAGATTCTTTGTTACAAGGAGAAATTGCTCAGTCTCAACTCCCAGAATGTGAAAGTTGCCTGGTTTAAGAGACCTATGTTTTCTTTTTCAGCTCTTCAAACCTCCGGGAAAGATCATCAAAGTCAATGTCTTCAGATGCTGAGGTGCTGGCACCAGCAGATGCAGTTGGTAGTGTGTCTGGCACAGATGGCAACTCTGGTAGGACAAAGTTGTCATAGTTATCCGCAGGTCTGGAAGGAAGCTTTGCAGAGGCTTCTGGCTTGGGTCCAGGACCTAATTAGGGCAAGGAGCACAATGTTACAAACACCAGAGAAATGACTCAGATCCCCTTTGGCAATAAAAATAAAATGATCAAAATACAGGAGAAAACCTTAGTTCAAGAACTTTTGAGTCTCGCTCCTGTCACCCAGGCTGGAGTACAGTGGTGTGATCTCAGCTCACTGCAACCTCTGCCTCCTGGGTTCAAGCGATTCTCCTGCCTCAGCCTCCTGAGTAGCTGGGATTACAGGCGCACATCACCACACCCAGCTAATTTTTTAGTAGGGACGAGGCTGGTCTTGAACTCCTGATCTCAAGTGATCCACACACCTCAGCCTCCCAAAGTGCTGGGATTACAGGTGTTGAGCCACCACACCTGGCTAAAGAAATTTTATTTCTGAAGGCTAATAAACACTTGAATGACAGTTAACATCTACAGTTTCTAATTAGAGTTGAATCCTATCTGTTTTACTTTCCTGTGGTAAGAAAAAAGTTTAAGGGAAATCAAAGTGGGATACATGTGGCCACATCCACAGAGCAATCGACTGTTCCCTTTCATAAGGTCTGCTCCTTTACCAACCAAGTCCAAGGAGTGGTAATAGGATTCTGCTGGAACAAACACTGCTTCCTTAAGAACCAACATTCTTTAGGGATTGAGGGGCAAAGTTTTTTTAAAGGAATATAATGTCCAAGTTATTTGATATAATAGTCTGATCTGTATTTCTAGCCTTCTATCATCTGTATTTCTAGTCTTCTATTTAGTATTTCATATTAAGATAACCCCCTCCCCCCACCACCACACACACCTACTGTATAGTTTCTGTAAGTTCTAGAATCAGGAAAACTAAATTACAAAAATATCAAAATAGTGCTCTGACTCTGGAAGGAAGGGCAGAGTTGACTGGAAAAAGGGAACTTTGAGGTAAGAGTAACATTGCATACCTTGACCAGAGAGTGGAATTTGTGTGTGTGTGTATACACTTAAAATCTATGGTTTTTTTTTTTAATGTAAATTATATCTCCATAAGACAACTGTCTAATTTTATTTATTTATATATTTTTTGAGACAGAGTCTCACTCTTGCCCAGGCTGGAGTACAGTGGCACAATCTCAGCTCACTGCAACCTCGCCTCCCGGGTTCAAGTGATTCTTCTGCCTCAGTTTCCTGAGTAGCTGGGATTACAGGCACCCACCACCACGCCCAGCTAATTTGTGTATTTTTAGTAGAGACAGGGTTTCACCATGTTGGCCAGGCTGGTTTTGAACACCTGACCTCAGATGATCCGCCCATCTCGGCCTCCCAAAGTGCTGGGATTACAGGTGTGAGCCACTGTGCCCGGCCCCTAATCTTCCCTCTGGTTTTTGCTGGTAGGTAGTATCTTAATTTTTGTTTAAGACAGGGCCTCACTTTGTCACCCAGGCACCCAGGCTGGAGTACAATGATAGCTCACTGTAACCTTGAACTCCTGGGCCTAAGAATGCCTCTTGAGTAGCTGTGACCACAGGTCCACACCACCAAGCTGGGTTTTTAAAAATTTTTTTGTGGAAACAAGGATCTTGCCCAGGCTGGTCTCAAACTCCTGGCCTCAAGTGATCCTCCTGCCTCAGCTTCCCAAAGTGCTTGGATTACAAATGTGAATCACCATACCTGGCCAGTACTTTTTAAATTGAGTACATAGCTACATGAACATGTTTGCTTTGTAAAATTCACTGAGCTGGCCAGGCACAGTGGCTCATGCCTGTAATCTCGGCACTTTGGAAGGCTGAGGCGGGCAGATCACGAGGTCAGGAGTTCAAAACCAGCCTGACCAACATGGTTAAACCCCGTAAACTAAAAATACAAAAATTAGTTGGATATGGTGGTGTGCACCTAGAATCCCAGCTGATACTCAGGAGGCTGAGGCAGAATAGCTTGAACCTGGGAGGCGGAGGTTGCAGAGAGTCAAGACTGCGCCAGTGCACTCCAGCCTGGGCAACAAAGCCAGATTCCATCTCAAAAAAACAAAAAACAAAAAAAAACCACTGAGCTATACACTTAGCATTTGTACTTACTTTCTCCTCAACATCTCTTTAATGCCCCAACTTAAAATTTGGTATTTTGAGGCACAATGGAAGTTGAAGCAGCAATAATATAAAGAAGTCAAGCATGACTAAAAAAAACCAGAAGGATGAAAAAGAATAGTGATACCACTGACAAAAAGGGAACATGGGAGCTTCTTTTGGGCTAGGGACAGTCTTTTATCTTTGGAAGCAGAATATCCTGAGTTCTATTTTAGCATTTGGGAAGAGAACAGGGCATGCAGATAGAATTCCATGGACGTGGAAACAGTCTCTCAGGGAGGAACAATGAGAAAGGAGAAAACAGCAGAGGGTTCAGCATTGAGCCCTGAAGGTTTCTGATTGACACTACTCACCAACAATCTGTGCAGAAGAGATATTCTTATCAGCATTAACGTCATCTACCTGAAACACACAGATTGTTACCAGAGGAAACAGCAATGGCATCACTGGAGAAAGTACTGGTATAAGCCCCTGTGTTTCCAAAAGCTAAGGTGCTCACCAAATACAACAGAGCCTGTTCCAAAGAAACTGCCCTTGCATTTCTTCCAATCAGGTAGACACCATGTTGAACTCCTTTGATTTTAATTGAGACAGGGTCTTGTTCTGTCACCCAGGCTGGAGTGCAGTGGTACAATCACAGCTCACCACAGCCTCCACTTCCTGGGCTCCAGCCATTGCCCCACCACAAACTCCCGCATAGCTGGGACCACAGGTGTGCAGCACTATGCCTGGCCAATTTTTGTATTTTGGGTAGAGACAGGGTTTCTCCATGTTGCCCAGGCTGGTCTCGAACGCCTGCCTAAACCTCCCAAAGTGCTGGGATTATAGGCGCGAGCCACCACGCCCAGTCCCATGTTGAACTCTTAACTGCCAAGCAGAGAAAAAGAAAATCCTTACCACACTATGACAACTTTAATGATACTTTCACCTTTGGGCAAAGGGAAAGCATTCCTGAATATATCTGTAAGAACCAAGTCCTCAAATACTGGTGAAGATTTTCGACCTCATTCCTACAAACAGCTGTGGGTTATGCTCCGACGCATGCAAAACCAAAGCATAAGAAAAACTCAGGCCCAAGGTAGAACACATCAGCTACAGATGGGAACCAAATGAAAGAACAGAAAGCAAGCTCAGGAACAGGAAGATCTTCCTAGATGAGTAATTTACATAGCAAATGCCACACCGATTTGTTTCTCAGTAAAATACTAGATGGAGACAGGTCTCAAAAGGCCTACAGTAACTGAAGAAACAAGGCTGGTCAAAAACAAGTAACCTAAACCACCTACAGTTCGAGGTATTAGCTATTCATTAGCAAGTTTTAACTAGAATACTAAAATGTGAAATTAATGCTATTGGCCGACATGTAACTGGACATTTCTGATTATTCCTTTACATGTGTTGAGAACATACAAGACTAATATTTTAATAATGATACTTTAGCACCACAACTATATCAGCTCAATGTGAGTATCTGCCTAGTTGGTCAAAACAACTGCTTAAGTGCCCTCATAGAGCACTACAACTTTCTAAGAAATCTGTAGTTCCTTCCTGATTCCTGGCTTAATTGCAGACAAAGCATTGCCACCAATGATACTGCCATCACCACCATTCCCCACTTCCAGGGTAGTGTTATAAAGCAACATAAGAATCCCAAAGCAAAAACGATGACAGTACTAGGAATTGATCAAAACTCTGCCTTCCCTGTGGTCATTATTTTGCTCCCTCTTCATGGCATTCACTCTCCTGTTGCTTATAAAACAGGCTCAGGCACTTACAGATTCATACGATGGGGGAGTTGCTGGTATCTGAGGTGGATGAATATTGGGAAAGGCCTGAAAAGTCCCCATTGGCAATCCATTGAAATCTGACTGTAAGAGAAGAAAGGCAACATCAGAGACACTGTCTCCAGTTTGCAATCTCGAAGGTTTGAGTATTGGAAGGGAGAAATAAATACATGTATATTCCCATACTAAAAATATATAAATATTCAAGATCCTTAAAAATGCCCAAAAAGACCACATGTGGTCAGGATTCCGGATTTATAAAGAGCTATAACCAAAGGCTATTTAATCAAGTGCTTCAGTGTTTACAAGGGAAAACTCTAATGAGACTTTCTTTCTAGCAATGACCATCTTATCTACAAAGGTTTTTCTGCCTGATAATAATTGGTGGTTTATTCACTTGTGGAAAAAGCTACTAGTATGACTATAACAGATCCCAAAGATATTCAGTAAACCTGTATGAAAAGTGTTTTTCTGGCACCATCTTTATAGATTTTCCTACAGCTGAACTAAAAGATCATCTTTGAATCCAATGATTTTTTCCCCACAAGATGACTGCCAGCTAATACCAAATGTTCTTACTGCTGACTGCTCCTGACAACCTACGATTCCTGAGTGTATTCACAGAGCCAGCTTGTCATCTATAACATTTTCTAAAGCTCACACCCACACTTATGTATACTTACAGGTCCCTTTGGCAGTGGATATGAGAAAGGCGTATTTGCAGATGGCATGGGCATGGGCATTGGCATTGGCACCGTTCCATCAGGTCCACCAACTGGTGCTATGAACCCACCACCCCCTCCTCTTCCAGGGCCTCCTTTCTTCACATCATCTGTGAATCCAACATCAATAAGATCTGTATCTACCCCAGGAGGAGCTTCTGCCTGAGACAAAAAGAGAAACCCATGTCATTAACACATGTCCAAGACCAGGTTCCCCAGAAAGCAGACTCAGATGGAGATTAGCATGAAGCAAGTTTACTGGAGTGCTTCTGGGATCAACACGTGTGAGGGAAAAGAAGGCAGAGTTAGGTGGAAGGAGAAGTTGGGCTGCAACACAGTCACAACAAAGGCCTCAGCCAATTAATTCCCCAATGACTTCTGCAGCTGGAATGGACCTGATGGTGTCTCCAACTGGGGGTAATAGGGATGTCTGAGCAGTACACACCAAAGCATCCACCAGACCCCACTAACCTTAACTGGTGGACGATTTTATTTTATTTTTTGAGATGGAGTCTCACTGTCGCCCAGGCTGGAGTGCAGTGGCGTGATTTCGGCTCACTGCCAAGCTCCTCCACCTCCCAGGTTCACACCATTCTCCTGCCTCAGCCTCCCGATTAGCTGGGACTACAGGCGCCCGCCACCACGCCCAGCTAATTTTTTCTATTTTTACTAGAGACAGGGGTTTCACCGTGTTAACCAGGATGGTCTCAATCTCCTCACCTCATGATCCACCCGCCTCAGCCTCCCAAAGTGCTGGGATTACAGGCGTGAGCCACTGTGCCTGGCCAACTGGCGGATGATTTTTTATCCCTGTATCCTCAGCTTTCTGTGCACTACCTGACACATGGTGGGTACCCAGTAAACGTTTCGGGAACTGTTTGGGCCTTGGGGCACTTCTTGCTATCTACAGGTGGTTTCTCAATTCTGAAGTTCACCAAAAAGTAGCAATAATAGTGCCATTTTACATTTGTATCAAGGTTTGGACCTTCTCAGTGTTGTTATTCATCTAATTCCTTAAGTTCCCTGTGAGATATGCAGGCACATTTATTGTCAAAAAGCTACTAACTGGACGAAGGCTTAAACTCACACAAATTTAAGTTAATGCAAAGAATATGGATTTTTTTTTTTCCCAAAGAAGGTCATACCTACAAATTCATTTTTCTTTGTATTCTGGGATAAACTTACCATGACCACAGAGTCAGGTTCATAGGGTACATTGTAATTCTTCGCAATTTCAATCAGGTATCTCTCCACCAGGATTTTGGGTGGGGCTTCCACACTCAGCTTGTGCATTAGCTGTAAGTAAAAAGAAAGATGCATCTATACCAACCAGCCTAATCCTAACCTCACTATGCAAAGTTAGCTCCTCTCATTTTACAGGTAACATTCAGGAAAAAAAGGTTCAAAGCAGTTAAATTTTTTTCAGAGTCACAAGACACATCAGAGGACCCAAGTCTCTTCACATTCTCATTACACATGACCCAGATGCTGGTAAAAGACAATACTGCTGCCTTCCACAGTTCAATTCATCCACCACCCTCCCCACCTCACTTCCAACCTTCACAAATGACATGAGGCATACAAAGTGGGGAAGTGGAATCAGGAATGACAGCAACCAGAGGAACTCAGCAGGTGTAAGGATTGGACCACACTGCCAGCCACACAGCTGAAATGTGAAACCCTATACTGAGCCATACAGTGGTACCCACTACAATTGCCACAGGCAATACAATAAACTGCTCCCACATACTGCTTTCATGTTTACCAACTATGTTCATTACCCTGTCATTCACAGTTCCAATCTGGTTGGTCCTACATAGCTTGCCATATTCCTTGCTATACTTGGCACAGAGCTGATCAGCAACCTAAAAAGAAAAAGGACAGTAAATAAAAATAGAGACCACTCCAACAGACTGCTCTACGCTTCTTCCTGGCAACAGTAAACATGTGTCTATTACAAGATTTCCAAAACACTGGAGTCTGCAAAACCTTAAGGGGTATGCATTAATCCACTATTTGTTCATCCATCCATCCATCCAATGAGCAGCACTCAAGTGCCAAACACTATCATGAGTGTTATACAATATAAATAAAAGGAACAAAACAGATACTGTTCCTACTCTTACAGTCGTACATTACTCAAATTGTACAAAGAAAAAAGTTTCCTCTTCAAAGTTTCCCTTCTTGTTAAAGAATAAATCATAAATGTTAGAAATGTTTCTTTTGAGGCCAAGTGCAGGGGCTCACGCCTGTAATTCCAGCACTTTGGGAGGCCGAGGCAGGCAGATCACAAGGTCAGGAGATTGAGACCATCCTGGCTAACATGATGAAACCCCATCTCTACTAAAAAGAAGAAATGTTTCTTTTAAAGACTAACTTCCTTCAAGCTTCCTTGCTTTGTGCTAATAACTCTTTGTTAACCCCTATCCCATGTAGCTATTAAATATAAGAAAATAAATACATTCTATGCCCTTGTACTTTAACCAAGATGCTCACAGGCATGTCTCAGCTCGCAGCCTATGCCCCTTCCTTATTTGGGAATGTTACTACTTTTCTAAGTCTTCTCATAAGCAACTTCCTCTTTTCCTTTGTTCTCCCTTGCATATACCTATTTTTAAAAGTTTTAAAACCTTTAGCCAAATGGGTGCAGCCTAGACTGGGAGGTCCAGTTCCAGCCAATGGAATCAGGACACAGCAATAGGGTCCAGATGTGTAGGATATAAATATTTTTACCCCCTTTGTTCAGTGTGCTCTTGCTATTGTTCCATCTGCGAGAAGCACCCTTTCTGCAGAAAGTAAAAACTGCCTTGCTGAAAGAATTAAATTTATATTTGAGTGCTATTTCTTTGTGGCACCGTGGAACAAGCATTTCTAACAATAACACAGATAAAGGCACAACTGCAGCTACAATAAGTGATACCAAGTGAAGGTACAGCATGCTATCACCAGCTTCTAACAGCAGAATCAAATCTTATCAGAAAAGTCAGGTAAGGGTTCCTGAAGGAAGTGATGCTCTGCTGAGATTTAAAGGATGACTAAGGTCAGGCATGGGGGTTCATGCCTGTAATCCCAACACTTTGTGAGGCTGAGGTGGGCGGATCACTTGAGCTCAGGTGTTCAAGACCAGCCTGGGCAACATAGCAAAACCCTAGCCTCTATTTTTAAAAGACACAAAAATTAGCTGGGCATGGTGGCATGCACCTGTTGTCTCAGCTACTCGGGGGGCTGAGGTGGGAGGAGGATCAGTTGAGCCCAGGAAGCCGAGGCTGCAGTGAGGCAAGATCGTGCCAGTGCACTCCAGCCTGGGTGACAAAGCAAGACCCTGTCTCAAATAATTAAAAATGACTAGGAGTTAACTAAATAGGGAAGGAAGAGCATTCTAGGAAAAGAAAACAGCAGTGCAAAGCCCTCTGGTGGAAAAAAACAAAGTCCTCAAGCCTGCAATCAGCCAGTGAGCCTCTAGTACAGAGGCCAAAGAGTGTGGTAGGAAACGAAGAAAGGGAGGTGGGAGCCAGACAACGCAGGACCATGTAGGCTGTATAAGGGAGTTTTGTTTCTATCACAAGAGCAACAGAAAGCTACTGATGGGCTTTAAAGCAAGAGGTCATGACAGGATCAGAGCTGTGTTTTGGACAAAACCCTCAGGTGGTTCTGATAGAATAGTGAATAGATTAAAAGAAGCCAAAGTAGGAATAGGAAGAATATTCAAGAAGCTACTCTCACTTTCCAGACAGGAAACGATAGTAGCATTGGACCAGAGCGGTCCCAACATTCCAGGAGCCCAGTAGGAGAGTTCTCACTGTTCAATATGAAGACTTTCAGTGGTACCTGGCACCTATGATTTAAATGGCATTTGTCTTTTATGGTTTTTGTTTTGGCTGGTTTATACTATACAGAGATTATTTTTATTCACATTAGTGTATCACTCTGTTTATGGCTTTTGAATTTTGTAACATTTAAGCCTTTTCCGAGATTAATTTTAAAGGAGTACAGAAGAGACCAAAAACGGCCGGGTGTGGTAGCTCATGCCTGTAATCCCAACACTTTGGGAGGCCGAGGCGGGCGGATCACAAGGTCAGGAATTCGAGATCAGTCTGGTCAACATGATGAAACCCCGTCTCCACTAAAAATACAAAAAATTGGCCGGGCGTGGTGGCAGGCACCTGTAATCCCAGCTACTTAGGAGGCTGAGGCAGGATAATCGCTTGAACCCAGGAGGTAGAGGTTGCAGTGAGCCAAAATTGTACCACTGCACTCCAGGCAACAGTGTAAGACTCCGTCTCAAAAAAAAAAAACAATCTACATAATAATCAGTTGCCTCTGTTGTCCCTCTTCTCTGCCCACAAAACTCAATGACTATCCCTGGCACCCTACTGGACTATCCGAGGTTTATTCTCTGGGGAGACTAAACTAAAGGGACTCGAGTCTACACACAGGAGACAACAGTGATACTTACAACAGAAGAATTAAGTGTAAGTCTTCTATATATCAAATAGATTTTTGGCTTCCTTCTCCACTGGGCTCTCAGAAATGCTGACAGCCAGCTTATACACTCTAGGCAGAAAATAGGAGGATTCTGGAGAAAACGACCAACTCAAGGAAAGATGACTAGTTCCTCACAGTCTGGAATTCCTCCAAATAAGAGCTTAGTCAGATCACTCAGCAATGAAGGCATCTGGCAATAAAAACCCACCCATGCACACAAGAAGGTCCAACCTCCTTTTTAGTGCCTCACTCTTAAATGTAAACCGACACCCAAGGACCACTAAATCTTTGGGAAAACTTCTACTATAAAACTAAGAAATACGAAAATTGAACTTGAGAGAAACAAACATGACAGAAGTTTAAAAATTAACTATGGCCGGGCGCGGTGGCTCAAGCCTGTAATCCCAGCACTTTGGGAGGCCGAGACGGGCGGATCACGAGGTCAGGAGATCGAGACCATCCTGGCTGACACGGTGAAACCCCGTCTCTACTAAAAAATACAAAAAATTAGCCGGGCGAGGTGGCGGGCGCCTGTAGTCCCAGCTACTCGGGAGGCTGAGGCAGGAGAATGGCGGGAACCCGGGGGGCGGAGCTTGCAGTGAGCTGAGATCCGGCCACTGCACTCCAGCCTGGGCGGTAGAGCCAGACTCTGTCTCAAAAAAAAAAAAAAAAAAAAAAAAAAAAATTAACTATAATTAATATCCTCAGAGACTCAGAAAACATTGTAGCCATGAAACAAACGGCGTATGAAAAATATTCAGAGAATTTTCTAAAAAGAGCTCTTGAAAAAAACCTAGAAAACAAGGAAATCTCAGTAGATGGGTTGGGAGATAAGAATGAGACAATTCCTAGGAAATAACATAGAAAGGCAAAGATGTAGAAATACAAAACAACACAACTGAATTTGTATCCTAGGAGTCAGTACCATATCCATGTTGTGATGTGCAATTTTCTGGTTAATGTCTGTCTTTTCTGCTAGACTCTAAGCTACAGGAGTATGGCTGGTGCCATATTTTGCTCACCACTATCATCCCCAGCACTCATACAGCTCATACAATTTACTTAATAAATATTTGTGGAATTAATAAATAAAGCAAAAACATCTGTCACCTTAATGTTATTTTCACTTTACTTGTTTACAGTTGTATAAGAACTTTTCTATTTGCATAGAGTTAAATAACATTAAGACAAAACTCGAGAACATGAAACTTTGCTCCTTAAAAAAATTACTCAAGTTTGCAAAACGCTGTTCTATTCTACGATATAAGGCTGAAAAAGAGAAACACATTTACAAAACCTATTTCAAAAGCAACAAAGAAGGGTACAAAATATCTGGTCAAATCGGCAGAAGTAATTTATATTAACCAACCTTTCTAACAATATGAAAAGCTACAGACATCACTGAAACTACTTGTACTCACTATTTTCAACTCAGCCACTTCTGACTGGAGTCGAGGAGCAGCCCAGATCAATGTAGACACAGATTCAGCCAGACCAGAATCTAGTTCCCTAATCAAGGAAAAACATTAGTATTTTTTTAAAACATTCTTTAAAACAAACCAACAAAATCCTAGCTTTTGTTTCATATACTTTATAGCCTCTGAAGCTATTTTGTGAATCTCACTAGATTCTCACAATAACTCTAGGCTTCTAGCCATTTTCGTGATCTTATTTTACTTTTGGAGAAACTCAAAACTATGGAACAAGCCCAAGGCCATGAAGTCAGAAAATGGTTGAGCCAAGATTCAAATTTAGGCTTCTCAGTTTCAGATTCTGTATTTTCTTTTTAACAGTTATCTACACTGAGATCAGGCCTTTAAGCAACTGTTAGGAAGCAGATCCTTGGGCATGTGAAATAGTCCCTTGATGCAGAAAGAGACCATATAATTCCTTTCTCAAATTCCAGAAGTCATTTAGGTCTTTGAATCAAAGTATCTTACTTCATAGACTGGATAAGGCCAAACCGAGCCAGCAGCAGGTCACAGTACAGCTCCAGGATCTCCATGGCCTCCACGAGGTAGTCTTCCCGGATAATGTGCTCAACACGGATCCGAGCTCGTTCATCTTTCCCAGCAGCCAGATAGTCAGCAATCTCCTTTCTCGCTTTCTGGGCCAGTTCCGCTAAGACACAAATCCCACTCCAATCTCACAGTAGAGCACTGGCATCTGGCCTACAGGCCAATCTCCCCCCAGCAAGAAGAACTGGGTGGTTTCTATTATATCCTAGCTCCTCTCCCTTAGCAAATCTAATCCCATCCCATCTACTGTAGAATTTGCTACTCTGTCTAGGTGAGAAAATATAGTTCATGTGGCTTGACATTTCCAACTTAGGAGTCAGGTGACCTAATTCCATAACAACAGAGTATGTCCCTTTCTCTGCAAAAAAGGCACTTAGTCTATTAGTCACAAAGGGCAGAAATGCATCCAAAGCTTAAAAGATATGATCCCAGGCCAGGTATGGTAGCTCATACCTGCAATCCCAGCACTCTGGGAGGCCGAGGCAGACGGATGGCTTTGAGGTCATGAGTTCAAGACCAGCCTGGCCAACATGGTGAAATCCCGTCTCTACTAAAAACATGAAAATTAGCCAGGTGTGGTGGCACATGCCTGTAATCCCAGCTACTTGGGAGGCTGAGGCACAAGAATCACTTGAACCCTGGAGGTGGAGGTTGCAGTGAGCCGAGATCACACCACTGCACTCCAACCTGGGCGACAGAGTGAGACTGTGTCTCAACAAAAACAACAACAAAAAAAGATACGATCCCTAAGACTTCATAGTACTGGCCTCAAAGATCCACTACTGGGGTGCTAGTATCCAGTGATGTATTTTGGAGAAAAAAAGGTACACTACTCACTTTTTTTTTTCTCCAATAGTTTAAGGCGATTTATGACTAATCTCAAATTCACTCTTAAGCGCTCAGCTTTAAATCCAGAGCCCAGCATGCTGTGCTGTTCCTCCTAGAAACAGAAGAAGCACAATGACTATTTTCAAGTCAAAATTAGTTCAGGAACTAAAGCCTCTTGGGGTGAATTATGTGAAACAATAAACCAGAGTGTTTTTCTAATACAGGAAAATGACATGCTCTAATTCACATTTTTTACAGATTGTTTTGGCTGTTGTAAAGAAAACTAATTGGGGAAGGATAATACTGGAAGCAGGAAGACCAATGGGAAGGCTATTATTATCACCCAGACAAGAGATGGTAATGGCTCAGACTAGGGTGGTTAGCAGTGTCAGGCAACTGGATTTGAAATCTACTTTGAAGGCACAGCTGAAAGAATTTGGTGACAGATGAAATTAATACCTAGATATTGGCAGGGGGTGGTGTGATAAAAAGATAAAAAAGCAGAAGGGCTCCCTGCTTCTCCCAAAAAAATCTCAACAGGGATGGCAATGGGGAAAGATGATCGAATTTAGACCCATAATTGAAAATATTCTCATCTTAACTCCCCAAATCCTGCCAACAAGTCTCAGTCTTTGGGGAAAAGCTAGTACCCAAGAAATATCATTGACATCTACTCATGTAGAGTTACACAAAGGGGTGAAAAGTCCACGAAAAAACTGCCCTACAAAATTCTACAACAGAAGGCTCTTTACCAGGAATTTCACTGAATAGTAGAGTTACAGTCAACAAAACCACCCCTCCTCTACCCGCAAGACTTTAGGGTATACCATTGTGCATTGACCACTGTGCATTCTATTTCAGAACAGCACAATTTCTATTTCTCTCAATTTAAATTCTGGACTCAAACTTAAAAACATGTAATATCCAAACAAAAGATAGGTCAAACAAAGTAACTGAGGAACAGACAAATCAAAAGAGCACCAAAGAAACAAAAAACAGTAGGAATAGTACTTGTCTACTAGTGAATTAACCACTAATAAAAAACATCAGATGGGTTTTCCTTTTGTAAAACTGCCCCCAAAAGTCTTTACCCTACATTTAAGAATTAACCTAAGTCCCAGGTTAAAATGGGGCTTTTATGTCATAAAGTATCTGGAATCCAGCAATTGAGTTATGTTCAATCCATGCAATAAGTATTTTCTGATTACCTGTATGTCAGATGTTGGCTTGATGCTGGAGATAAAAAGCATAAATTAAGTACAATCCTGGCCAGGTACGGTGGCTCACACCTGTAATCCCATCACTTTGGGAGGCCAAGGTGGGCAGATCATGAGGTCAGGAGATGGAGACCATCCTGGCCAACATGGTGAAAGCCCATCTCTACTAAAAATACAAAAAAAAAATTAGCTGGGCATGGTGATATACACCTGTAGTCCCAGCTACTCGGGAGGCTGAGACAGGAGAACTGCTTGAACCCAGGAGGTGTAACAGTGAGCCAAAATCGTGCCACTGCACTCCAGCCTGGAAACAGAGCGAGACACTGTCTCCAAAAAAAGAAAGAAAGAAAAAAAAAAGGTACAATCCCTGTCCTCAAAGGAACCTGTATTCTACTGGAAAAACAACAAACAAACAACAAAAACAATCCCAGCACTTTGGGAGGCCTAGGCGGGCGGATCACCTGATGTCGGGAGTTCGAGATCAGCCTGACCAACATGGAGAAACCCCATCTCTACTAAAAATACAAAATTAGCTGGGTGTGATGGTGCATGCCTGTAATCCCAGCTACTCGGGAGGCTGAGGCAGGAGAATTGCTTTAACCCAGGAGGCAGAGTTTGCAGTGAACCGAGAACGCTCCATTGCACTCCAGCCTGGGCAACAACAGTGAAATTCCGTCTCCAAAAACAAAAAGCTAAATAGTAGGGTGTGAGTGTGGTGGCTCATGCCTGTAATCCCAGCGCTTTGGGAGGCCAAGGTGGGAGGATTGCTTAAGCCCATGAGTTCAAGACCAGCCTAGGCAACATGGAGAAACCTCATCTTTACAAAAAAATACAAAAATTAGCCGGGCATGGTGGCATGCACCTGTGGTCCCAGCTACTCAGGAGGCTGAGCCAGGAGGACTGCTTGATTTCCAGAAGCAGAGGCTGTGGTGAGCCAAGATCACACCACAGTATTCCAGGCATGGTGAGAAAGCAAGACTCTGTCTCAAAAACAAACAAAAACCAAGAGCTAATTACATATAAAGGACTCCTATAACTCAACAACAACAACGTGATTAAAAAATGGGCAAAAAACTTGAAGATATTTCTCCAAAGATGATATACAAACAGCTAACAAGCATATCAAAAGTGCCAATATCATTAATCTCTAGAGAAAGGCAAAATGAAATCACAATGAGATACCACTTCACACCCATTAAGATGGCTACTATCAAAAAAAAGAAAGAAAATTTCAAGTACTGATCAGGCTGTGGAGAAAACGGCACCCTTGTGCACTGTTGGTGGGATTGTAAAATGGTACAACCATTATGGAAAAACAGTATGGCAGTTCCTCAAAAAATTAAAATTAAAAATGTAACTACCATATAATCTAGAAATCCCACTTCTGGTATATATCTAAAAGAACTGAAAGCAGAACTTCAAAGAGGTATTTGCATACCTATGTTCCCAGCAGCATTATTCACAATGGCCAACAGGTGGAGGCAACCCAAACGGCCACTGAGGGATGAATGGATAAACCAAATGTGGTCTACACATACAACAGAGCACTCATCAGCCTTAGAAAGGAAAGGAAATCCTACCCATCCCACGCTATGGATGAACTTTGAGGACATCGTGGTAAGTGAAGTAAGCGAGTCACAAATACTGTAAAATTCTACTTGTGTGAGGTATCTAAAATTAGAGAAACAGAAAGTAGAATGGTGGTTGCCAGGGTCCAGGAGTAGGGGGAAATAGGGAACTGTTTCATGAGTACAGAGTTTCAGTTTTGAAAGATGAAAAGTTTATGGAGATCTGTTGCACAACTATGTGAGTACATACTACTGAACTCTACACTTAAAAATGGGTAAGTTGGTAAATTCTGTCATGTTGCCATGTGTTTTTCACCACAGTTAAATTTTTTAATTCTCAAGAGCTAAAACAAAACTATTAACATATTGGGATAAACATAAAAGAATATTTTATAAAGGAGATAAAACAGACCTTTTTAAGAGACAAAAATTATTTTGTATGGAAAAATTACTTAAACTATAAAAAAAATTAAAAGGTAAGCAATATTTGGGGGGAAATCTGCTAAGGAGATTATTCTAAACTTGATCATGATGATGAGTGAGAAAACTGGTGCATTCTCAAACTCCTGCTGGAAATGTAAATTGCTACCACCTCTCAAGGTCACTCTTTCAAACTTCCAAGTTTAGCCGGGAGCAGTGGCTCATGCCTGTAATCACAACACTTCGGGAGGCAGAGACTTGAGCTCAGGAGACCAGCCTGGGCAACATGGTGAAACTCCAACTGTACCAAAACTACAAAAATTCGCCAAGGCATGGTGGTGAGCACCTATAGTCCCAGCTACTTGGGAGGCAAGAGTGAGAAGATCACTGGAGCCTGGGTAGTTGAGGCTAAGGTGAGCCATGACTGTGCCACTGCACTCCAGCCTAGGCAAGACCCTGTCTCAAAAAAAAAAAAAAAAAAAAAAAACAAGTTTAAATGTCTATCCTGAAGAACAGTTCACATTCACTTGTATATAGAGGGGAACGTACAATGACAAAATCATCTAAATTCCAACAATTAGAAACTGATTAAAACACATCTGTTTGATGGGATACATGGCAGTAGTTTTGTTTTTTGGCGGTTTTTTTATGGTTTCTGAGACAGAGTCTTCACTTTGTTGCCCAGGCTGGAGTGCGGTGGCGTGATCTTGGCTCACTGCAACCCCTGCCTCCCAAGTTCAAGCAATTCTCTTGCCTCAGTCTCCGGAGTGCCTGGGATTACAGGCATGAACCACCACACCCAGCTAATCTTTGTATAGCAATAGTTTTTATGTTTTTTTTTAAAAAAGGTAATGTAGCATTCTAAAACATTTTAGCACAAAGCAAGCACTCAGATAATAATTGTTGAAAAAATTAAAGGGAAGAGCTCCAAGATGTGTTACTTTTATTGTTCTGTTTTTGACGTAAGAGTCTCACTCTCGCCCAGGCTGGAGTGCAGTGGTGCGATCACGGCTCACTGCAACCTCTGCCTTCTGGGTTCAAGCTATTCTCCTGCCTCAGCCTCCCACGTAACTGAGATTATAGGCACGCGCCACCATGCCTAGCTAATTTTTCGTATTTTTAGTAGAGATAGGGTTTCACCATGTTGGACATGCTGGTCTTGAACTCCTGACCTCAAGTGATCCACCCATCTCAGCCTCCCAATGTTTTTTTGTTTTGTTTTGTTTTTAAATCAAGCTGAAAAGTAGCATACACATTATGATACTACTTTATACACGTATATAAATGCATGGAGAAGGCGCCTATAAAAACAGGTATTAACATTTTAATGGTGTTAACTCTGGAAAGTAAAGCTAAAGGGAAGCCTCAGTATTTTCTCTTATATACTCCAAATTGATGAATATTTACAAAAATGTATTCACATATATTTAAGAATATTTCTATTAATACATAACCACCCTTGCCCTTATGAAGTACAGTAGTACCCCCTTATCCAAGGGTTACATTCCAAGACCCTAGTGGATGCCTGAAATTGCAGCTCATACCGAATCCTATACATAGTACCATGTTTTTCAATCTGATATCCAAGGGGGCTAAGTGACTAATGGGCAGGTACAATACACAGCGTGGATACGCTGGACAAACGGGTAATTCAAATCCCAGGTGGGATGAACAGGATGGCATGCATGAGAGTTCATCAAACTACTTGGAATGACACACAATTTAAAATGTATGAACTGTTTATTTCTGCAATTTTCCATTTAATATTTTCAGACCACACTTGACCAAAGTAGCTGAAAGTCCAGACAATGAAAACATGGATAAGGGGGGACTGCTGTACATCAAGGCCTTTTATTATATAATCAAGATAACAAATCAACTCCCACACAATTTATTTTTATCACTCCTGAGTAGCTGGGACTACAGGCACATGCCACCACACCCAGCTAATTTTTGTATTTTGAGTAGAGACGGGGTTTCACCATGTTGGCCAGGTGACTGAAATTAGAAGACACTAACCCAAAGAACATTATCCAACTTGCCGTTAAATTATTCAGTATACACTTGATTAATAAGGTAACTAGGTTTAAAAAGGTACAAAAAATATTCCTGAGTATTTCTCTATCATGGGTCCTACAAAGATCTTGCCCTTAGTAGACAATTACTCCAGCTTAAACATGGATACACCAAACTTGTCAAGTAAGCAGTTACATTTCTAAGAGAAGGATAACCTAAGGAGTTATTCTCAAGTTTTCATTTACTATTTTGTATAATCCTAGAAGTTAATGTGGTAACAAAGATAAGATTATACCTGTCAGATTGGCAAAAATTAGAAGTAGGCTTTCAAATAATGGCCAATATAAATGTACAAATTGATATGACCATTTTGGACACTAATTTGGCAGTATTTAATGAAAAGTATGCTTTAATGAAAGGTATCCATATACCTTAAGAACTTTAATGAAAGGTATCCATATACCTTAAGACACAGCAATCCCATTCCTGGACATACACCACCACAGAAATTTGTACACAGCACCATGAAGACACATGTATGCATTTTGTGGTAGTAAGGAAGCAGAAGAATGCTAAGTGTCCATTTCAAGAGGACAAGTGAGGCCAAGTATGATGGTCCATGCCTGTAATCCCAGCAGTTTGGGAGGTCCAGGCAGGAGATCGCTTGAGGCCGGAGTTCAAGACCAGCCTGGGCAACATGGCAAGACTCTCTCTACAGAATATTTAGAAATTAGCTGGGCGTGGGGGTGCATGCCTGTAGTCCTAGCTACTTGGGAGGGTGAGGTGGGAGGCTCACTCGCACCCAGGAAGTCAAGTCAAGGAGGCAACAAAGAGCTGTGTTCATGACACTGCACTCCAGCCTGGGTGACAGAGTGAGACCCTGTATCCAAAAAAAAAAAGATAAAATGTGACAAAAACATGACAAAATACTATGCAGCAGACAAAATTAATTAAACAGCTGTACTTAGAGCAACATGGGTGGTCCTTAAAAATAGAAACAAAAAAATACAAGGAACAGGGTTCTAGCTTCAGTGTCTGTTTCACTGAATGAAGCTATAAAACCTGAACAGAATGCATTTAGCAGCTATCTGAGACCTACGAAAAATAATAG
Source organism: Theropithecus gelada (assembly GCF_003255815.1). Classification (NCBI taxonomy): domain Eukaryota; kingdom Metazoa; phylum Chordata; class Mammalia; order Primates; family Cercopithecidae; genus Theropithecus; species Theropithecus gelada. The sequence continues at coordinate 30,217,693 of NC_037688.1, forward strand.
CAGATGGACAAAGAAGACCACAGTTTGAAGTACCAATAAACTGGGATCAAGTTTATCATTTTTCCCTCTGATGTTCCCCAGCCGGGATGCACAGCAGCCTGAAACCCAGAAATGAACATCAGCAGAGAGAAGGCGCATCAAGAGCTGTCTAGTCCTGGTTTGAGGAACTAGAAAGGGGACCCCTGGTATAGACAAAGAGTGGGTGAAATACCCACTGGGAAAATCTCAACTCACACAATCAACCTGAGACAACACCGATGTTGGAATTAACTGACAAAGAGTTTAAAGCAGCTCCTATAAAAATGCTGGCTGGGTGCGGTGGCTCACGCCTGTAATCCCAACACTGTGGGAGGCCAAGGCGGGCAGATCATCTGAGGTCAGGTGTTCGAGACCAGCCTGACCAACGTGGTGAAACCCCTCCTTTACGAAAAATACAAAAATTAGCCAGGCAAGTTGGCACATGTCTGTAGTTTCAGCTACTCAAGGGGCTGATGCAGGAGAATCGCTTGAACTGGGGAGGCAGAGGTTGCAGTGAGCCGAGGTTGTGTCATTGCACTCCAGCCTGGGCAACACAGCAAGACTGTCTCAAAAAAAAGAAAAAAAAATGCTGCAACAAGGGAAATTTCTCTTAAATGGAAAGATTAAAAAGTAAAGACAGGCCAGGCGCAGTGGCTCATGCCTGTAATCCCAGCACTTTGGGAGGCCAAGGTAGGTGGATCATGAGGTCAGGAGTTCAAGACCAGCCTGGCCAACATGGCGAAACCCCGTCTCTACTCAAAATACAAAAATTAGCTAGGTGTGGTGGCGCATGCCTGTAGTCCCAGCTACTTAATAGGCTGAGGCAGAGAACTGCTTGACTCGGGGAGGCGGAGGCTGCAGTGGGCTGAGATCACACCACTGCACTCCAGCTGGGCGAGAGTGAGACTCCGTCTCAAAAAAAAAAAAGAAAAAAAAAAGTAAAGACATAAAGAGGAAACAAATTAGAACTAATCCTTGCTTCTCAGGGGGCTGAGGCAGGAGGACTGCTTGAGCCTAGTTTAGCTGACTAGCCTGAGCAATATGGTAAGATCCTGTCTCCAAAAAAAAAAAAAAAAAAAAAAATTAGAATAAAAAAATACAAACCAAAGAAGGAAACTGCATGGACTAAATACCAGAATGGGAAATGACAGAGAAAAGAGCCAGGGCACTTGTAGGTAAGTCAATAGAAAGTATCTAATCTGAAAAACAAGAGAGAAAAAAATTGAAAAAAGTGAACAAAGCCTTACAGATCTGTAGGACAACACCAAGGGGTCTTAATGTCTTAATGACAGTTGGGTCATTAAATCCCATAAGGGGGCCGGGCGAGGTGGCTCACGCCTGTAATCCCAGCACTTTGGGAGGCCAAGGCAGGCAGATCACAAGGTCAGGAGATCGAGACCATCCTGGCTAACAAGGTGAAATCCCGTCTCTATTAAAAATGCAAAAAATGGCCGGGCGCGGTGGCTCACGCCTGTAATCCCCGCACTTTGGGAGGCCGAGGCGGGTGGATCACAAGGTCAGGAGATCGAGACCATGGTGAAACCCCGTCTCTACTAAAAATAGAAAAAATTAGCCGGGCGCAGCGGCGGGTGCCTGTAGTCCCAGCTACTCGGGAGGCTGAGGCAGGAGAATGGCGTGAACCTGGGAGGCGGAGCTTGCAGTGAGCCGAGATTGCGCCACTGCACTCCAGCCTGGGCAACAGAGCAAGACTCCGTCTCAAAAAAAAAAAAAAAAAAAAAAATGCAAAAAATTAGCCGGGCACAGTGGCAGGCGCCTGTAGTCCCAGCTACTCGGGAAGCTAAGGCAGGAGAATGGCGTGAACCCGGGAGGCGGAGCTTGCAGTGAGCCGAGATCACGCCACTGCACTCCAGCCTGGGCGACTGAGCGAGACTCCATCTCAAAAAAAAAAAAAATTTGCGGACCTGGTGGCTCAGGTCTGGTAATCTCAGCACTTTGGGAGGCCGAGTCAGGTGGAACACCTGAGGTCAGGCCAACATGCTGAAACCCCGTCTCTACTAAAAAAAAAAAAAAAAAACACACAAAAAATTAGCTGGGTGTGGTGGCGGGCGCCTGTAATCCTAGCTACTCAGGAGGCTGAGGCAGGAGAATCACTTGAACCCGGGAGGTGGAGGCTGCAGTGAGCCAAGATCTGACCGTTGCATTCCAGCCTGGTCAACAAGAGTAAAATTGTATCTCAAAAAAAAAAAAAAAAAAAAGGCCAGCCTGTAATCCCAGCACTCTGGGAGGCTGAGGCAGGCGGATCACAAGGTCAGGAGATCGAGACTATCCTAGTTAACACAGTGAAACCCCGTCTCTACTAAAAATACAAAAAAATCAGCTGGGCATGGTGGCGCTCGCCTGCAGTCTCAGCTACTTGGGAGGCTGACGCAGGAGAACTGCTTGAACTCAGGAGGCAGAGTTGCAGTGAGCCAAGATGGCGCTACTGCACTCCAGTCTGGGTGACAGAGCAAGACTCCTTCTCCAAAAAAAAAGAATTGCTAAGAAGTTTTTAATGCAGAAAGGAAGTGATAACCAGAAGGAAACCCGGAATATTATAAAGCAAGAGTTACAGAAATGGCAAATATCTGGTTATAGATGGCTCTGCAAGTCTCTTAAAATATGTTTAACAATTAAAAACAAAACCAGTACTGTTTGATAGGGCTTTCAATGTATGTAAATATAATATATAAGATAACCACAACGTTATGGGATAAAGGGAAGAAGGGTAAAGAGATCATCTATAGAATAGTAAGGTTTTCGTGTTCCATGAGAGGTGGAAAAACATGATTCTAAGTAGCCTATGAAAAGTTAAGTTCGGCTGGGTGTGGTGGCTCATGCCTGTAATCCCAGCACTTTGGGAGGCCAAGGCAGGTGGACCGCCTGAGGTCAGGAGTTCGAGAACAGCCTGGCTAACATGGTGAAACCCCATCTCCACTAAAAATACAAAAAATTAGCTGGGCATGGTGGTGGGCGCCTGTAATCCCAGCTACTCAGGAGGCTGAGGCAGGAGAATCACTTGAACCCAGGAGGTGGCGGTTGCAGTGAGCTGAGATAGTGCCATTGCACTCCAGCCTGGGCAACAAGAGTGAAACTCTGTCTCAAAAAAAAAAAAAAAAAAAAAAGAAAGAAAGAAAGAAAAGAAAAATTAAGTTCATCCATTGTAATCCCTAGAGCGATCACTAAAAAATACTATACAGCCGGGCGCGGTGGCTCATGCCTATAATCCCAGCACTTTGGGAGGGCAAGGCGGGTGGATCACGAGGTCAGGAGTTCGAGACCAGCCTGGCCAACATAGTAAAACCCAGTCTCTACTAAAAATATAAAACTTAGCCCGGTGTGGTGGCATGCACCTATAGTCCCAGCCATTTTGCAGGCTGAGGCGGGAGAATCGCTTGAACCCAGGAGGCGGAGGTGGCAGTGAGCTGAGACCACGCCACTACACTCCAGCCTGGGTGACACAGTGAGACTCCATCTCAAAAAAACAAAGAAAACAAAAACACTATACAAAAAAAGCAAAAAAAAAAAAAACAGATTTTAAACTGGAATTTTAAAATGTGTTCAAATAGCCCAAAAAGTAGGAAACAAAAACAAAAATGAGAGGACAGAAAACAAATAATAAAACATAAACCTAAACTCAAACATTCAAAAATTACATAATTAAATGAAAATGGTATAAACACAATTAAAAGACAGATATTGCCGGGCGCGGTGGCTCAAGCCTGTAATCCCAGCACTTTGGGAGGCCGAGACGGGCGGATCACGAGGTCAGGAGATCGAGACCATCCTGGCTAACACGGTGAAACCCCGTCTCTACTAAAAAATACAAAAAACTAGCCGGGCGAGGTGGCGGGTGCCTGTAGTCCCAGCTACTCGGGAGGCTGAGGCAGGAGAATGGCATAAACCCGGGAGGCGGAGCTTGCAGTGAGCTGAGATCCGGCCACTGTACTCCAGCCTGGGCGACAGAGCGAGACTCCGTCTCAAAAAAAAAAAAAAAAAAAAAAAAGACAGATATTGTGGCAATGAACCAAAAAATGATCCACTATATACTGTCAACAAGAAACTCACTTCAAATATAATGATGTAGATAGTTTAAAAAGTAAAGTATAGGAAAGGTATATATGCAAACACTAATCAAAAGAAAGTTGGAAGCCAAGTATGGTGGCTCATGCCGTAATCCCAGCACTTTGGGAGGCTGATGTGCAAGGATCGCTGGAGCTCAGGAATTCAAGACCAGCCTAAGAGCAAGATCCCATCTCTACAATTAAAAATAAAAATTTGGGGGGAAGGGGGAGGGATTGCATTGGGAGTTATAACTGATGTAAATGATGAGTTGATGGGTGCAGCACACCAACATGGGACAAATATACATATGTAACAAACCTGCACGTTATGCACATGTACCCTAGAACTTAAAGTATAATAATAATAAAAAATAAATTGAAAAAAAAATACAAAAACACAAAAAAACACAAAAAATAAATAAATAAAAATAAAAATAAAAATAAAAAAATAAAAAAATAAAAAATATAGGCCGGGCGCGGTGGCTCAAGCTTGTAATCCCAGCACTTTGGGAGGCCGAGACGGGCGGATCACGAGGTCGGGAGATCGAGACCATCCTGGCTAACACGGTGAAACCCCGTCTCTACTAAAAAAATACAAAAAACTAGCCGGGCGAGGTGGCGGGCTCCTGTAGTCCCAGCTACTCCGGAGGCTGAGGCAGGAGAATGGCGTAAACCCGGGAGGCGGAGCTTGCAGTGAGCTGAGATCCGGCCACAGCACTCCAGCCTGGGCGACAGAGCCAGACTCCGTCTCAAAAAAAAATAAAAAAATAAAAAAATAAAAATAAAAAATATAAATTAGCGGCCGGGCGTGGAGGCTCATGCCTGTAATCCCAGCCCTTTGGGAGGCCAAGGCAAGCGGATCACGAGGTCAGGAGATCAAGACCATCCTGGCTAACATGGTGAAACCCCATCTCTACTAAAAATACATAAAGTTAGCCGGGCATGGTGGCGGGCACCTGTAGTCCCAGCTACTCAGGAGGCAGAGGCAGGAGAATGGCGTAAACCCGGGAGGCAGAGCTTGCAGTGAGCCGAGAACGCGCCACTGCACTCCAGCCTGGGCGACAGAGGGAGACCTTGTCTCAAAAAAAAAAAAAAAAAAAAATTAGCTGGACATGGTAGCATGTGCCTGTAGTCCCAGCTACTTGGGGGAACTGAGGTGGGAGAATCGCTTAAGCCCAGGAGGTCAAGGCTGCAGACAGCCATGTTTGTGCAAGTGCACTCCAGACTGGGCAACAAAGCAAGATCCTGTCTCAAAACAACAGGCTGGGCGCAGTGGCTCACACCTGTAATCCCAGAACTTTGGGAGGCCGAGGCAGGTGGATCACTTAAGGTCAGGAGTTCGAGATGAGCCTGGTCAACATGACGAAACCCCATCTCTACTAAAAATACAAAATTAGCCAGGCTTGGTGGCATGAGCCTGTAATCCCAGCTACTTGGGAGGCTGAGGCAGGAGAATCGCTTGAACCTGGGAGGCAGGGATTGCAGTGAGCCAAGATCACACCACTGCACTCAGCCTGGGCAACAAGAGCAAAACTCCGTCTCAAAACAACAACCACCACCAAACAAACAGAAAGTTGGAGGGGTTACATTAATATCAGACAGACTTCGGAGAAAGGAAAACCAGGGATACAGAAGGACATTACATAAGCATAAAAGGGTGAAGTCACCAGGAAAATACAACAATCCTAATTGTGAATGCACCCAACAACAGAGCTTCAAAAACACAAAGCAAAAACTATGACAGAGAGGAAAGGAGAAATAAACAAATCTAATTATAGTTAGAGGCTTCAACATACCTCCCACCGTAATTGATCAACCTAGTAGACAGAACACAAATAAGGACAGAGAACTGAACACCACCACCACCTGATGGCATCTCATTGACATTTACAGAACGTACACTGAACACAGCAGTGCACATGGAACATTCATGAATGCAGGACATACCTGGGGTCCTAAAACCAAACTTAACAAATTGAATAGGACCAGGCATGCTGGCTCTCATCTATAACTTCAGCTACTTGAGAGGCTGAGATAGAAGGATCATTTGAGGCCAAGGGACCAGCCTGAGCAACACAGTAAGACCTCATCTCATATTAAGTTTTTTTAAAAAAAGAAAACAAAACCCAAATTAAACAGAACTGAAGCCATACCAAGAATACTGTAATGGAATTAGACTAGAAATCAACAGAAAATCTCAACATTTGGGAATTCAACAATATACTTCTAGATAAACTGCTTGGAGGTCAAAGAGAAAGCTTCAAGTGAAAAAAAAATTTTAAAGGTTTGTACTGAAAAAAACCCATATATATATGTATTTAACAAAAATTTGTGGGATGTAGCTGAGGCAGTGCTTAGAGAAAAATTTGTATCATTAAGGTTTTAATTAGAAAAAAAGAGGCCAGGCTCAGTGGTTCATACCTCTAATCCCAGCACTTTGGGAGGCCAAGGGGAGAGGATCACTTGAGGCCAGGAATTTGAGACCAGCCTGGACAACGTTGCAAGACCCCATTCTCTACAAAAAAACTAAAACATTAGCAGGGCTTGGTGGCACACACCTGGAGTCCCAGCTACTTGCAAGGCTGAGGCAGTGAGCACAAGAGTTTGAGGGTGCAGTGAGCTATGATCATGCCATTGTGCTCCTGGCTGGACAACAGAGCAAGACCCTGTCTCTCCAGAAGAAAAGTCTCAAATTGCTAATCTAAACTTCCACATTAAGGAACTAGAAAAAGAGCAAAATCAAACCAAAGTAAGCAAAAGCAAACAACAATAAGAAAGCAAAAATCAATGAAATTGAAGAAGAAATAGAAAAAAAAAAAAATCAGGGAAACTAAATGTTGATTCTTCAAAACTATTTTTTAAAAACTGACATACCTATATAACAAATTCACAAATAAAAGGAACATATAAATAAATTATCAGTATCAGGGATCAAAGGGTGAGTATCACTACAGATTCTAAAGACGTTTAAATGGGATATTATAACCAACATATATCTATAAATTCAACAATGAAATGAAATAAATCCCTCAGAAACTCAAATTTACTAAATTTGACACTGAGAAATAGAAAATATAGCCGCACTGTATCTATTACAAAAATTGAATCTAGGCCAGGTATGGTGGCTTATGCCTATAATCCCAGCACTTTGGGAAGCCGAGGCAGGCAGATCACTTGCGGTCAGGAGTTCGAACCCAGGCTGGCCAACATGGTGAAACCCCATCTCTACTAAAAATACAAAAATTAGCCAGGCGTGGTGGCAGGTATCTGTAATCCCAGCTACTCGGGAGGCCGAGACAGAAGAACTGCTTGAACTTAGGAGGTGGAGGTTGCAGTGAGCCGAGATCACACCACTACACTCCAGCCTGGGTGACAGAGCCAGACTTTGTCTCAAAAAAAAAAAAAAAAAAATTAAATCTAAAATTAAGAACCATTCCAAAAGAAAATCCAGGCCCAAGTGGCTTCTCTGGCAAATTATACCAAACATCTAAAGAAAATTAGTACCAACATTACATGAACCTTCACACTTCTTGGGCTGGTATGAGAATTAAACGAAAATTTGTAAAGAAATTAGCACATTGTGTTATATGTACACAGTAAGCACCACGTAAACATTTGTTAAATAAATTCCAGTCAACGGACGCATATTTTAAAAAGTCTTAGCTCTTCATCTAAAGATTAGCTAGCCTTTCTGTTTTATATTAAAATAAAATGTTTAAGGCATGCTTTATATATTTTTCCCCCGGTTTAACAACTTTGATTAATCTGTTTCAATCTCACTGCAAGACTTCAACTGTTTCTTACATGTCACTGTCACCCCCACACTGCCTAGCACAGTGTTTTGTACAAAGCTGTCACTCATGTATTATGTTAATTAGTAGAAAACTTAATTAAAAACCACATGCTTTTAAAAAATTCTACAAACTTACATAATCTAGTTTTGCTTCAGATTTAAGGAAAGAGAAGCAATTTGCTCAACTATTTTGGTAAGTACTGAGGATTTTTCAACTCCTATTCAACAGATCGCCATCTTACAAAGAAACTAATCATTAAAGACAATGACAGTAAACCACAAAAGTAACAACTAAAGGATATATCCTAAATGATTACCAATACATTAAATAAATTAGACTAAAACTGAATTTAAAGCAAAAGACTAGGCTGGGCGCACTGGCTCACACCTGTTATCCCAGCACTTTGGGAGGCTGAGGTGGGCGGGTCATGAGGTCAGGAGATCGAAACCATCCTGGCTAACACAGTGAAACCTCACCTCTACTAAAAATACAAAAAATTAGCCAGGCGTGGTGGTGGGCACCCGTAGTCCCAGCTACTTGGGAGGCTGAGGCAGGAGAATGGTGTGAACTCGGGAGGTGGAGCTTATAGTGAGCCGAGATTGTGCCACGGCACTCCAGCCTGGGTGACAGGGTGAGACTCCGTCTCAAAAAAAAAAAAAAAAAGCAAAAGACTGACTTAATCACTATCTCAGAATTTGAACCTGTTTTCAAAGCTAAACATAACATAAACTTTGTTATCTTGTATGATTAGGAATATTAATTTTAGGGATAATAACCTAAAAGTTAATAAAATATTCTAGTCAACATTTACTATTTATAGATACATTAACAAACATATAAACCAATTTTTATACATATGTGATTATATACACATCACATACTAACACTGTACAGTAAGTAATCTAAAATTCTTTTTGGGATTCAGAGGTTACTCTAAAATCACCGTGTGCTTCAACATCTTTACTGTCATTCACTCACTCACCAAGTATTTGTTGAGTGCTATTCTATCAAGCACTGTGCTAAGCCACTGTCTACAACAGACATTCAAATGAGAGCTTCCCTAGCCTTCAAGGGGCTCACAACCAAATGGGTATAGCTGACATAAAAACTACTATAAGACAAGTAAGCAATTATAACATAAACCCTAAAAAATGGTTCTGAACTAGTGACAATACTAGTTCTCAGTATTCTGCTTATATACATAAATATACTTATCTTTATTAGTGTAACACCATTATTTTCATTAGTGTCACACATGCATCAGCAGCCCAATCCTTCACTTTACTTCAATTCTTAACACTGGCACAGCAAACCCATCTCGTTCCTCTTTCATCACTCAGCTTGCTGAGACTTTGGGAGCTAGACAGCCTCTGCATCCTGAATAAGCAAAGTAAAACCGTGGACTGAGTCCCTCCTCTTAGGATATTTGGGGGAGGAAAGGAATCAGAACTGCTGCCCAAAATAGTGAAGCTGCCCAGAGGTAGTGATCCTGAAAGCTGTATTCAAAGTAGTAGTAGCTAAAGGTAGCCAAAAAAAAAAAAAAAAAAGACTTCCTAAGGGAGCAACTTCAGTGTTTGTAGCTCTAAAAGTATGAAGTGAGGAGGGGAGACAGCGGGGTCAAGAGTGGCTACAGACACTCCAATACGTACAAAAGCTTTTGGGTTTGCAATGTATGTGATCTTTTTCTTTTCTTTTCTTTTTTTTGAGACCAAGTTCTGCTCTTGTTGCCCAGGCTGCAGTGCAATGGCGCGATTTCAGCTCACTGCAACCTCTGCCTCCCAGGTTCAAGTGATTCTCCTGCCTCAGCCTCCCAAGTAGCTAAAATTACAGGCGTCTGCCACCAGGCCTAGCTAATTTTTTCTATTTTTAGTAGAGATGGGGTTTCACCATGTTGGCCAGGCTGGTCTCAAACTCCTGACCACAGGTGATCCACCCGCCTTGGCCTCCCAGAGTGCTGGGATTACAAGTGTGAGCCACCACTCCCGGCCTGAGTGTTTTTTATGTTCTTATAAAAGAAGTAATTCAAACAAATTTAGGTATGACCACTGTATTACAGTTATGAAGATGTGACGTTAGAGTAGAAACAGACACAATGAGGTGCTAAGACACATCTCCAAGATAATACAGCCCAATTCCTTTATCTTTTTAAAAATTTTTATTAGTAGAGATGGGGCCTTGCTATGTTGCCCAGGCTGGTCTCCAACTCTTGGGCTCACCAATTCTCCCGCCTCAACCTCCCAAAGTGCTGGGATTACAGGCATGAGCCGCCACACCTGGTGGTCCAATTCCTTTAGAAGCATTACATGTACAAGTGGCACAAAGTTTACTGTGTATTTTCACACTATAATCAAATCTTCACTGGCCAAACTAATTAAGACTGAAAATTTAATTTAAAAAAAAGACTGTTAGATCAACAGCATCATGTGTTTGTTATTCAGAAAAAAATAAAGCTTCAGAATTCACAGACCATCAAAATTTTCTTGAAGGAGCTATAAATACTGAAATGCACAGGCATTATTACCAAAGTATCTTTATCTTGTTTCTCAATAAAACTGAGTTAAAAACATTATGGAAAAATCATTGGGACTTTTACCAAGAGTGTTTCTTTTTTTTTTTTTTTTGAGACAGCGGCTTGCTCTGCTGCCCAGGATGCAGTGCAGTGGTGTCATCTCAGCTCACTGCAATCTCCACCTCCCGGGTTCAAGCGATTCTCCTGCCTCAGCCTCCCAAGCAGCTGCGAGAAGAGGCACCCTGCTAATTTTTGTATTTTTAGTAGAGACGGGGTTTCGCCATGTTGACCAGGCTGGTCTCAAATGTCTGACCTCGTGATCCACCTGCCTCAGCCTCCCAAAGTGCTGGGATTACAGACTTGAGCCACCACTCCTGGCCTGAGTGTTTCCTTTTTTGTTGTTTTTTTTAAAGACAGAGTCTCATTCTGTGGCCCAAGATGGATCCGCCTCCTGGGTTCAAGCAATTCTCCTGCCTCAGCGTCCCAAGTATTACAGGTGCCTGACACCATGCCCAACTAATTTTTATATTTATAGTAGAGGGAGGGTTTCACCATGTTGGCCAGGCTGGTCTTGAACTCCTAACCTCACATGATCTGCTCACCTCGGCCTCTCAAAGTGCTGGGATTACAGGCATGAGCCACAGTGCCCCGCCCCAAGAGTGTTTTTTTTTTTTTTGAGACAGAGGGAGTCTCGCCCTGTCACCCAGGCAGGAGTGCAATGCGCAATCTTGGCACACTGCAACCTCCACTTCCCGGGTTCAAATGATTCCCCTGCCTTGACTTCCCAAGTAGCTGGGATTACAGGTGCCCACCACTACACCTGACTAATTTTTTTGTATTTTTAGTAGAGAAGGGGTTTTACCATGTTGGCCAGGTTGGTCTCGAACTCCTTACCTCAAATGATCCGCCTGCCTCAGCCTCCCAAAGTGCTGGGACTGCAGGCGTGGGCCACGGTGCCTGGCCAAGAGTGTTTCTTAAGGCATATTTTTACAAAGCTATACTCATGGACTGAGCAATACAGAATCCTCATCGTATCTTGTTACAGTCTAAAACCCTGTAGTATACACTCTCTAATATTACATTCAGGAATAATTTTCTTCCTTTCTTTTTTTTTTTTTTTTTTGAGCTGGATTCTCACTCTTGTCGCCCAGGCTGGAGAGCAGTGGCATGATCTCAGCTCACTGCAACCTCTGCCTTTCCGGTTCCAGCAAGCAATTCTCCTGCCTCAGCCTCTGGAGTAGCTGGGACTACAGGCCACACCAACACTCCAGGCTAATTTTTGTATTTTTAGTAGAGACTGGGTTTCACATGTTGGCCAGACTGGTCTCAAACTCCTGACCTCAAGTGATCCACCCACCTCAGCCTCCCAAAGTGCTGGGATTACAGGCGTGAGCCACCGCGCCTGGCCTCCACTCAGTAATAATTTTCTTATCAATTCTCCAAACTTTTGATATGTGTACCATATAAACAATGCTGAAATAAGTATTCATGGGCATATTACTTTTCCTGAATTTGGAATGACTAATTGTACTACTCTTTCTTTTTTCTAGTTTTATTGTAAAACCCTGGGACTTCGTTCTGATTTTATGAGAACCAGAGCTTAAATCAAAAAAGCTAGAGACAGAGATTCTGGAGCTCCTAATAATTTAAAAGTCAGTGACATAGGAACAAAGAGGGAGAATGAAAAATTATTTGGGGCCGGGCGCGGTGGCTCAAGCCTGTAATCCCAGCACTTTGGGAGGCCGAGACGGGTGGATCACGAGGTCAGGAGATCGAGACCATCCTGGTGAACACGGTGAAACCCCGTCTCTACTAAAAAATACAAAAAACTAGCCGGGCGAGGTGGCGGGCGCCTGTGGTCCCAGCTACTCGGGAGGCTGAGGCAGGAGAATGGCGTAAGCCCGGGAGGCGGAGCTTGCAGTGAGCCGAGATCGCGCCACTGCACTCCAGTCTGGGCGACAGAGCGAGACTCCGTCTCAAAAAAAAAAAAAAAAAAAGAAAAATTATTTGGACAAAATAATAACACTATTTTTAAAATAAGATATATAAAACTGGATGACTTTAAAATGTGACACTAACACTGGAGATTCAAAATACTTCTAATCCCAGCACTTTGGGAGGATCACTTGAGCCCATGAGTTCAAGACCAGCCTGGGCAACATTAAGAAACTCCATCTTAGCCGGGCGCGGTAGCTCACGCCTGCAATCCCAGCACTTTGGGAGGCCGAGGAGGGTGGATCACGAGGTCAGGAGATCGAGACCACCCTGGCTAACACGGTGAAACCCCGTCTCTACTAAAAATACAAAAAATTAGCCGGGCGTGGTGGTGGGCACCTGTAGTCCCAGCTACTCAGGAGGCTAAGGCAGGAGAATGGTGTGAACCCGGGAGGCAGAACTTGCAGTGAGCCCAGATCGCGCCACTGCACTCCAGCCTGGGCGATAGAGCGAGACTCCGTCTCAAAAAAATAAAAAATAAAAATAAAAAAAATAAACTCCATCTCTCCCCTCCCCACCTCGACCCAAAAAAAAAAAAAAAAAAAAAGCCAGGTGTGGGCCTGTAGTGTCAGCTACTACTCCCGAGACTGAGGCGGGAGGATCACTTGAGTCCTGGAGGTCAAGGCTGCAGGGAGTGCACTGCTGCACTCCAGCCTGGGAAATAAAGTGAGAACCCCCCGTCTCCAAAACAAAACAAAACAAAACAAAGGAAGTGTTTTACTTTCTTTTTTTTTTTTTTTAAAGACAAGGTCTCACTCTGTCCTCCAGACTGGAATGCAATGGCGCAACTACCGACTCACTGTAGCCTCCACCTCCCAGGCTCAAGCAATCCTCCTACCTCAGCCTCCCAAACTATAGATCCGGGCCTCAACGCCTGGCTATTTTTTTACTTTTGTAGGGGTTTTGCTATGTTGCCCACGCTGGTCTCCAACTCCTAAGCTCAAGTGATCCTCCCATCTAGCCCTCCCCAAGTGCTGGGATTACAGGGCTGAGCCACCACATCTGGCCACTTTTATCTTCTAATGACTATTATCAAGTCCTCCTATCCCAGAAGTTCTTAGGAAGCAAATTTCCCACAAACTATTGACTTGTAGGTACAAAAGCCAAAAGGCTTCTACTGGGAAAGGAAAGGGAAATATATACATATATATTTCAACTATTATTTTGTTAAATTAGAAAATACAGACATAGGAGGGGTATAGATAAAACAAGATTAGGCAAGAGTTGATCGTGTTTGAAGCTGGATGAGGATTCATTGTACTCCTGTCTGCTTGAAATTTTCCATAATAGTTAAAATATTACATATAATTTTAAAATTCAAGTTTCCCCTAAAGATCTGTTTAAGACCAGACTTTAAGTTTACTACGACAGAGAGTGAAGCTACTGTGTCTTTTGTAATTAAACCTACAGCTCCTGAGTCCCGACCCTCCTCAAAGTTTACGCTGAGTTCCAAGAGCTCACCTCCAGCACCCCGGAAGAGGAGCGCCGACAAAAACAAAGAGGAGAGGCGCAAGGATCCTCCCAAGATCTCTCACCACACAAGCAGGGATCCGAGAAAGCGGGCAGAGGCCGCTCCTTGCTTCAATGAAAGAAAATGTAATTTTCTCCGGCCAAAGTGGACCCAAGTCCGGCCCCCCAGCCCAGGAACAAGCCCAGGAGGCCACCCCGCCCACTGGAAGCGTCCGGGATTCAGGGGCATCTGCCTCTCGCAGCACTGGAGGCCCCGACCTTCCCGAAGTGTCTCCAGGCCAGAAAAGACGGGGTAGAGGTGTCGCCGAGGAGCCCTCGCCGAGGCCGCGGTGTTTCCGCCCCGGGGAAGATACACCTCGAGGCAAGAGTACTACGGAAAGTTAAGCGGCTTCGGGTATAAAGGACTAGCGGCCTCCGAGCCGCTCGCGGTCCTGCCACGCCCCCCCACCCAGGCATGGGCAGCCTCCTACGCCGCGGGCCCTCGAGGGCCTGACCCCCGGTCTGACCCCCACTCCCACGATCCTTCCCTTTCTCCTCAGCTGTCCCCTCCGAAGTCGTTTGAATCCCGGGCCCTAGCGCTAGTTAGAGACCGCTAAATCCGGAGCGCAAAGGGAAGAGGAAGAGGAGACCTCTGACGCCGAGGATGCCACACTCACCTAACCGAATCCTGCCGTGAATGCAGCAAACACCGACTTCAGAATCTGGGTTCAGCATCCAAAATGGCGGCTCCTCGGCCTCAGAGCAGCAAGCACAAGCGGAGGGATCCACGGGGCCGAGATAGCCACGCCCTCCTTTCTAGGGATTGGCTGCGCGATCGTCGCTGCCGGGACACACGCGCTCACTCGGGGCACCTTCCCTTGGTTTCCTTTGGAGTTGGCGCGGCTGGGGACTACTTCCCGTGGCGGAGGCACGGGAGACGATGGCAGACGCGACACGCCGACTGAGTCAGCTGTTGGGGCGTGCCCTTAATTTCGCTCTGGGCGCGGTGAGGCCAGCAATGGCTGCTGGTTCTCGGACTCTGCGCTCATGGCCTCACCGCGCCCAGTGCCTTGGTTCCGGATTCTTCCATAACCTGCTCCCAGTACTGCCTCTGTGACGCCGGGAGTTGTTCCCTGAGATTTGCTGCCGCCCTTCGCTGGACCTTCGCCCTGGGTGGAGCGGCCGGGCGGGTTTCGAAGCCTGCGTATCCCTGACTCTTCACCCAGAGCCTCCGAGTCCCTCTACTGGCTTTTCGCGTTTCCCCGCCCCGCTTTTAAGCCGTCCGGTTGCCCTTTCAAGCAGCATCGCTCCGGTCTGTGTGGTGTAATTTAGTAGTGTTCCCCCAGCACCACATTCTCTGGTGATTTCCCTAATTTATCTCGGTATTCAAAGAAAACTTTTTCTTTGGTTACCTTTCAACTTATCTCTACTTAAGTTTGGAAGGGGCCTTCCCAGCACTTTGAGAGGCGGGGCGGGAGGATCTCTTGAGCCCGGAAGTTGCAGACCAGCCAGGGCACCGTGGTGAGACCCCATTGCTTAAAAAAAAAAAAAAAAAAAAAAAAGGCCGGGCGCGGTGGCTCAAGCCTGTAATCCCAGCACTTTGGGAGGCCGAGACGGGCGGATCACAAGGTCAGGAGATCGAGACCATCCTGGCTAACAGGGTGAAACCCCGTCTCTATTAAGAAATACAAAAAACTAGCCGGGCGAGGTGGCGGGCGCCTGTAGTCCCAGCTACTCGGGAGGCTGAGGCCGGAGAATGGCGTGAACCCGGGAGGCGGAGCTTGCAGTGAGCTGAGATCCCGCCACTGCACTCCAGCCTGGGCGACAGAGCGAGACTCCGTCTAAAAAAAAAAAAAAAAAAAAAAGTTAAAAATTAGGGAAGCAGCAATGCGCACCTGTGGTCCCAGCTACTCGGGAGGCTGAGGCAGGAAGATCGCTTGAGCCCAGAAGTTCGATGCTGCAGTAAACCGTGATCACATCACAGTGCTCTAGTCTGGGCTACAGAAAAAAAAAAAAAAAAGGCCAGGTGCGGTGGCTCACGCCTGTAATCTCAGCATTTTGGAAGGCCGAGGCAGGTGTATCACCTGAGGTCGGGAGTTCGAGACCAGCCTGGCCAACATGGAGACACCCCGTCTCTACTAAAAATACAAAATTACCCGTGGTGGCCGCATACCTGTAATCTCAGCTGCTGCGGAGGCTGAGGCAGGAGAATCACTTGAACCCGGGAGGCGGAGGTTACAATGAGTCGAGATCGCGTGATTGCACTCCAGACTGGGCAAGAAGAGCGAAACTCCGTCTCAAAAAAAAAAAAAAAAAAAAGGGTGGGGGGAAGAAAAAGAAATGAGCCTCTAGAAGGAAGTCATTTGCTTCCTGCTGTAGAGGCTGCATCTGACTCTTGAACCAGGGCAGTCATATGACAAGTAGGAGCTAGCCGTTACCATAAGATGTTGATATGAATTTGGAAATACTGTATCTTTATAACCATTTGCAACATTTCAAGATAAAACCAGGTTCCATGCCGGGCGCGGTGGCACACGCCTATAATCCCAGCACTAGGGGAGGCTGAGGCAGGTGGATCACCTGGGGTCAGGAGTTCAAGACTAGCTTGGCCAACATGGCGAAACCTCGTCTCTACTGAAAAAAAATACCAAAAAAAAAAAAAAAAAAAAAAAGCTGGGCGTGTTGGCAAACACCTGTAATCCCAGCTACTCCAGAGGCTGAGGCAGGAGAATCGCTTGAACCCAGGAGGCGGAGGTTGCAGTGAGCCGAGATCTCGCCATTGCAATCTAGCCTGCGCCATAGAGCAAGACTCGTCTCAAAAAAAAAAAGTGCGGATATTTTTGGTTGGGCGTGGTGGCTTATGCCTGTAATCTCAGCACTTTGGGAGGCCGAGGCGGGTGGATTACCTGAGGTAAGAAGTTCGAGACCAGCCTGGCCAACATGGTGAAACTGTCTCTACTAAAAATACAAAAATTAGCTGGATGTGGTGGCAACACACGTGTAATCCCAGCTACTTGGGAGGCTGAGGCAGGAAAATCGCTTGAACCTGGGAGGCGAAGCTTTCAGTTATCTGAGATTGTGCCACTGCACTCCAGCCTGTGCAGCAGAGTGAGACCCTGTCTCAAAAAAAAAAGAAAAGAAAAGAAAAACAAAAGTGGACCAGGCGTGGTGGCTCACGCCTGTAATCCTAGCACTTTGGGAGGCCAAGGTGGGGGAATCATCTGAGGTCAGGAATTCGAGAGCAGCCTGGCCACATGGTGAAACCTCATCTCTACTAAAAATACAAAAAATTGGCTGGATGCGGTGGCTCACGCCTGTAATTCTAGCACTTTGGGAGGCTAAGCCGGGAAGATCATGAGGTCAGGAGATCGAGACCACCCTGGCTAACACAGTGAAACCCCGTCTCTACTAAAAATACAAAAAAAAAAAAAAATTAGCTGGGCGTTGTGGCGGGTGCCTATAGTCCCAGCTACTCAGGAGGCTGAGGCAGGAGAATGGCATGAACCCAGGAGGTAGAGATCGCAGTGAGCCAAGATTGCGCCACTGCACTCCAGCCTGGGTGACAGAGCCAGACTCCATCTAAAGAAAAAAAAAAAAAAAAGGCTGGCCACTGTGGCTCATGCCTGTAATCCCAGCACTTTGGGAGGCCGAGGTGGGTGAATCGCTTGAGGTTAGGAGTTCGTAACCAACCTGGCCAACATGGTGAAACCCTGTCTATACTAAAAATATAAAAAATTAGCAGGGCGTGGTGGCGAGCGCCCATAATCCCAGCTACTTGGAGGCTGAAGCAGGAGAATCGCTTGAACCCAGGAGGCGGAGGTTGCAGTGTGCCAAGATCATGCCATTGCACTTCAGCCTGGGTGACAGAGCAAGACTCTGTCTCAAAAAAAAAAGCCGGCGTGGTGACTCATGCCTGTAATTCCGGCTAATTGGGAGGCAGAGGCAAGAGAATCACTTGAACCGGGGAGGCGGAGGTTGCAGTTAGCCAAGATCGTACCACTGCATTCCAGCCTGGGCAACAGAGAAAGACTGTCTCAAAAAATATTTTTTTTGCCGGGCGCGGTGGCTCACGCCTGTAATCCCAGCACTTTGGGAGGCCGAGGCGGGCGGATCACAAGGTCAGGAGATCGAGACCACAGTGAAACCCGGTCTCTACTAAAAATACAAAAAATTAGCCGGGCGCGGTGGTGGGCGCCTGTAGTCCCAGCTACTCAGGAGGCTGAGGCAGGAGAATGGCGTGAACCCAGGAGGCGGAGCTTGCAGTGAGCCGAGATCGCGCCACTGCACTCCAGCCTGGGCGACAGCGCGAGACTCCGTCTCAAAAAAAAAAAAAAAAAAAAA
>NC_037688.1:30235956-30373247 GCF_003255815.1 Theropithecus gelada
AAAAAAAAAAAAAAAAAAAAAAAATATATATATATATATTTTTTTGGCCGGGCGCAGTGGCTCACACCTGTAATCCCAGCACTTTGGAAGGCCGAGGTGGGTGGATCATGAGGTCAGGAGATAGAGATCATCCTGGTTAACATGGTGAAACCCCGTCTCTACTAAAAATACAAAAAATTAGCTGGGGCCGGGCGCGGTGGCTCAAGCCTGTAATCCCAGCACTTTGGGAGGCCGAGACGGGCGGATCACAAGGTCAGGAGATCGAGACCATCCTGGCTAACCCGGTGAAACCCCGTCTCTACTAAAAAATACAAAAAACTAGCCGGGCGAGGTGGCGGGCGCCTGTAGTCCCAGCTACTCTGGAGGCTGAGGCAGGAGAATGGCGTGAACCCGGGAGGCGGAGCTTGCAGTGAGCTGAGATCCCGCCACTGCACTCCAGCCTGGGCGACAGAGCGAGACTCCGTCTCAAAAAAAAAAAAAAAAAAAAAAAAAAAAAAAAAAAAAAAAAAAAAAAATTAGCTGGGCGTGGTGGCAGGCTGTAGTCCCAGCTACTAGGGAGGCTGAGGCAGGAGAACGGAGTGAACCCGGGAGGCGGAGCTTGCAGTGAGCCGAGATCGTGCCCCTGCACTCCAGCCTGGGTGACAGAGCGAGACTCCATCTCAAAGACTAAAAAAAGGTAAGCTGAAAGTATCATTGAGCCCCACCTAACTAAAAGTGACATATATCTTTTTTTTCTTTTTTTGAGACGGAGTTTCGCTCTTTGTTGCCCAGACTGGAGTGCAATGGCGCTATCTCAGCTCACTGCAACCTCCGCCTCCCAGGTTCAAGAGATTCTCCTGTCTCAGCCTTCCAAGTACCAACTAGCTGGGATTACAGACATCCACCACCACGTCCAGCTAATTTTTTTTTTTTTTTTTGAAATGGAGTCTCGCTCAGTCGCCCAAGGTGGAGTGCAGTGGCTCAATCTCGCTCACTGCAAGCTCTGCCTCCCAGGTTCAAGCGATTCTGCTGCCTCAGCCTCCTGAGTAGCTGCTACAGGCCTGTACCACCACGCCCCGCTATTTTTAGTAGAGATGAGGTTTCACAATGTTGGTCAGGCTAGTCTCAAACCCCTGACTTCGTGATCCGCCCGCCTCAGCTTCCTAAAATGCTGAGATTAAAGGCGTGAGCCACTGCGCTCGGCCGATTTTTTGTATTTTTAGTAGCGATGAGGTTTCACCATGTTGGCCAGGCTGGTTTCGAACTCCTGACCTCAACTGATCCACCCGCTTCAGCCTCCCAGGGTGCTAAGATTACGGGCGTGAGCCACCGCGCCCAGCCGCCATGATTCCTTTATTCGTTTAGAAAAGTTGCTTTCCACTCAGGGGTTGTGAAGATTTAGCGATCATCACCTGTGTCCTGGGCTTTAACAAAACCTACCTGTCTATTTAGATTCTGTAATACATCAAGCAGCCAATTATTCGAAAGAGTATCTCTGAGGGAATAAAAAAACACAACATTATCTCTGTCCCTGGCTGAACAGACAAGTTTCATTCAGAAGCTAAACATACTCAAAAACAAACACTGTTTCCCTTGAAAATCCTGTTTTGCTGTTGGGACAAATGTTAACACATAACATTTCTTTGGTAACTAACCAGGTACTTTTTTTGTGTAAATGACTATAACTAGTAGCTGTAACTAAAACCAGATACAGTGTTGGAGCCCAATAAAATAAGAATCTATAACAGGCCTGCAAGCCCTAATCAGCCAGCCTGTTTTGTATACAGCCTCTCCAGCTAAGAATGATTTTTATATTGTTAAAAGGTTTAAAAGCAGCAAGGGGAGGAGCATGAATGTGTGACAGTGACTTTATGTTGCCCACAAATCCCAAAATATTTACTATGTGGTCCTTCATAGAAAAAGTTTGCTCACCTGTAATCCCAGCACTTTGGGAGGGCAAGGCAGTGGGATCACTTGAGGTCAGGAGTTTGAGACCAGCCTGGCCAACATTGTGAAAATCTGTCTCGATTAAAAAAAATACAAAAATTAGCCAGGTGTGGTGGTGCACTGTAATCCCAGCTACTCAGGAGGCTGAGGCAGGAGAATCGCTTGAACCTGGGAGGCAAAGGAGGCTGCAGTGAGCCGAGATTGTGCCACTGCACTCCAGCCTGGGAGACAGAGTGAAATCCTGTCTGGAAAAAAAAAAAAAAAAGCAATGGAAAAAAGTTTGCTGACCTGCAATAAAAGTACTACACATTCTGTAAGAGAAAGAAGGGAAAGATGATGGGAATAGAGTTATTTCCTTTAACTATTAACATTCAGACTAAACAGTATACAATGAAAGAAAAAAAGAAAAAGAAAAAAAAATTTTTTTAAAGAATATACAATGATATAGGAACTGCTCTGGACATCTTCCTAAAACCTAGGGAAAAAAAAAATCAAGATCACTTGTTAAAGAACCTATGAAACAAGTCTTCAGAGAACTTATCAATATAACTAATTAGGGCTATATACAAATATTAACTTATCTTTGTGGCATTTTACAGTTTACAAAGTACTTATAAGCACATTATCTCAATTTCAGGCTGACATTTCTGTGAAGCAGCTGCAGGTCAAAAATCATTTTTTTGTTTTTGTTATTCTTCTGCTTTGCCTGAGACAGGGTCTCACTCTGTTGTGCAGCGTGAAGTGCAGTGGTGCAATCATAGCTCACTGCAGCCATGATGTCGGGCCCAGGTGATCCTCCCATATCAGCCTCCTGAGTAGCTGGGACTACAGGCGCATGCCATGCAACCACACCTGGGTAATTTCTTGTATTTCTTTTGTAGAGATGGGGTTTTGCCATGCTGCCCAGGCTGGCATTATCAGGTCAGGTTTTTTTGGGGTTTTTTTTTTTGTTCTTTTTTTTGAGACAGAGTCTCACTCTGTCTCCTAGGCTGCAATGCAATAGCACCATCTCAGATCACTGCAACCTCCACCTCCCAGGTTTAAGTGATTTTCCTGCCTTAGCCTTCCAGGTAGCTGGGATTACAGGCATGGGCCACCACACCCGGCTAATTTTTGTATTTTTGGTACAGGCAGCGTTTCACCATGTTGGCCAGGCTGGTCTTGGACTCCTGATCTCAAGTGGTCCACACACCTCAGCCTCCCAAAGTGCTGGGATTACAATAGGTGTGAGCCACCGCACCCGGCCATGATCAGTTTTTATAGGAGGAAAGTGAAGCTTAAAGTTATGAAGTGACCAATCTAAGGTCAACAGCTATAAATGCCAGGATCAGATCTTGAACCCAGACTTTGACACTCAACATCATATATTTTCTTTTCATTTATTTCCTTTTTATTTTAAGACATAGTTTCACTCTGTCACCCAGGCTGGAGGGCAAGGGTACGATCACAGTTCCCTGCAGCCTCAAACTCCTGGGTTCCCTTCTCATCCTCCTAAGTAGCTTAGACTACAGGTACAGCCACCATGCCTGGCTAATTTTTTAAAAACATTTTTGTAAAGACAGGATCTCACTATGTTGCCCAGACTGGTCTCAAACTCCTGGCCTCAAGTGATTCTCTCACCTCAGCCTCCCAAAGGCATGAGCCACCTCGCTTGGCCCGATTATATACTTAATATATATACCCATGTTTCCATAATAATTTCCATCCCTGTTTTACTTTCAATTTGTGTATATGGAGTTTATCAATACGTGAAAATAAAATGCATTAAATCACAGTTATTACTGTGATTTGGGTTCATATATAAGATCAAAAAAGTTTTCTAAATCAGGTTGTTTTCACATTTATCATCATTGTAATCATCTAGAAAACTTAATTTTTCCTTAGATGAACTCAAAGGCATGAAAACTTGTAACTCTAGATTCTAAATATAAACACAAAAGTTTAAACATTATCCTTTAAAATATCAGATTTTCGGCTGGGTACGGTGGCTCACGCCTGTAATCCCAGCACTTTGGGAGGCCGAGGAGGGTGGATCACAAGGTCAGGAGTTCAAGACCAGCCTGGCCAAGATGGTGAAACCCCATCTCTACTAAAAATACAAAAAATTAGCTGGGCATGGTGGCGGGCGCTTGTAGTCCCACCTACTGGGAGGCAGAAGCAGGAGAATAGCGTGAACCCAGGAGGCAGCGCTTGCAGTGAGCCAAGATGGGGCCACTGCACTCCAGCCTGGGCACACAGCAAGACTCCATCTCCAAAAAAAAAAAAAAAGTTGAACATAGAGTTACCATCATTTGACCAAGCAATTCCACTCTTAGATATATGTATGTACCCATGTGCATACATAATTTAAAGACATATGTTTTCACAAAAACTGTACACAAATGTTCGTAGTAGCATTATTCATCATAATCAAAAAGTAGACCCAAGCCAAATATCGTTCCACTAATGAATGGATAAATAAAATGTGGTATATTCATACAACAGAATATAATTCAGCCATAAAAAGGAATTAAGTACTGATGTATGCAACAACACGAATGAACCTTGAAAACCTATTAAGTGACAAAAGCCAGATACAAGAGGTCCCATATTGTATGATCAATCACATTTATATGAAATGTCCAGAATAGGCAAATCCATACAGACAGAAAGTAGATTTATGGTTGCCAGGAGCTGGGGGAAGGAAGAATGGGGAGTTACTGCTACTGGGTATGGGATTTCTTTTTGGGGTGATGAAAGTATTCTGGAATTAGATAGTAGTGATGTTGTCAACCTTGTGAATGTACCAAAACCCACTAAATTGTACACTTTAAAAGCATGAGTTTCATGGTCTGTGAATTATACCTTAATTTAAAAAAATTTAACATGAGGTTCTTAAAATCCTCCTACCTTTACTGTTGGAATATAGAGCTCTAACAAGGTCACTGTAGGAGCCAACAAATATAAAATGGATTAGGAAGATATTTCAAGTGGAAAGTTAAATACTTGAAGTGGCAAAATGATGACATAACTGAGTAGATTGAGAAAGTAGAAAAAAAGTGAAGCTAAAAAATATATATGGTTAATTAAAAGGTCTTCTAGAGGTAGAACAAGTTTAGGTGAAAGCAGAGGAAAAATAAATTAATTCTTATTTTTTTAAAGAGACAAGGGTTTCACTATATGGCCCAAGCTGGCCTCAAACACCTGGGCTTAAGTCATCATACCATCTCAGCCTCTTGAGTAGCTGGGACTATAGGTGCCAGCCACTATGCCTAACTTAAACTAATTCTTTATTTAATAATTTTTTCATTATTTGGTTGTAACCCTGAGTCACAACATCTCTGAGACTTTTAGAGCACAGGAAAGTTATAAGAATAGCATTATTATGATCTCATTTTATTTGGAATTCAAGGAGATGGAACAAGCTGCCCAGCATTACATAATAACTTAATAATGCATCCAAGAAATTTCACTGGAGGCAAACTTTACCTGTTAGCTACTTTTCTGTTGAAAATGTCAATTAAGTCAGCTTTAAAGTGACATAATAAAGCCATACTTGTATCCCTCAGTCTAAACTGATCAAGAATTACTGTTAAATATAAAAGCCAGTGTGTATTCTAGGTTATCTTCTTACAAAACATAGTATAAAAGCTTGCTTGTTGGCTGATAATATTCCATTTTCTGTCTACTTGGAAACTAAGTTTTTAAATGAAATTAAAATGTTTCCTTGACCGAAGTTAAACAATAATAATTGCTATCTAAGTATCCCAATCACAATAAATAAATGAGTGAATGATGAATGAGCTATTTATCACAGAATTGTGAAGGACCAAGATCCCTCAATGTAGTCATTCTATTATATTGAACACAAGATGCAGACAATGAGATCATCTCATAAAAGATTTTGGGGAAAGACAATGTATAAGAATGTTCTATGCAAATACCAGGATTTGTCACTTTATCAGCAAATGTCAGCATCCTCATCAGCTCGCCTTTGTGGGGCCAGTAATCACGAAAAACATTTTGCATGACGCTTTTAGCCATTTGTTTCACTTAATTGGCACAACAACCCACTGAGAGTAGAGGCCAGGAATTATTGCATCATTATCCATTTGACATCTTCGGAAGCAGAGGCTCAGAACAAGGAAGTGACTTGCCCAAAGTCAACAGGCTGGTCGGTGGCAGAGCTGGGGCTCAAAGCCGGATCGCCTAATACCAGATCTCATCTTCTTTCCTCTGCATTCCCTACTTCTCCAGGTAAGCAATGTCAGGGCAGGCTCAGGCATTCTAGAAGAGAGGAAGAAAAGAAGGCAACAGTAACTAGGAGAGAGAAGGACATGGACAGGAGGAGGTGTTTGACTAGAAATGCGTCCAACCAGGCCGGGCACAGTGGCTTACGCCTGTAATCCCAGCACTTTGAGAGGCCGAGGCGAGCAGATCACCTGAGGTCAGGAGTTCGAGACCAGCCTGGCCAACATGGTGAAACCCCCGTCTACTAAAAATACAAAAATCAACTGGGCGTGGTGGTGCATGCCTGTAGTCCCAGTTACTCGCGGGGCTGAGGCAGGAGAATCGCTTTAACCTGGGAGGCGGAGGTTGCAGTGAGCCAAGATCGTGGCATTGCACTGCAGCCTGGGTGACAGAGGGAGACTCTGTCTCAAAAAAAAAGCATCCAACGGCTCTCCATTGCCCCCAAACACCCCTCACATGACAACAGTGACACAAGTTTCCCTGCCCCGGGTCAGCAGCCAATGTTTATCACTTGAGAATCATGTCAGAAAATTAAATGCTCAAAAGAAATCTCAAGATTTCCCAGCTCTGAGGTTCTGACAGCTGAACTTGGCCCCTCCCACCAAGGCCCGTGGTCACATTCAAAGCCTCGGGAGTCGAAGCCACTGCGACGCGTGGGGGAATGAGGCGAAGAGGGTTTGTGACGGTGGTGGGGATCCGGGCTAAGGTCGGGCTAAGGAGAGGGGGAGCCTGCGGCGGAGCTGTGGTTGGGGGATGTGGGTTTTGTGGCTGAACTCGATGGTGGGGTATGAAACCAGGATCGGGGCTGGGTAGGGTGGCGTTTACACGTCCAGGAAGGTCGGGGGGAGCTGAGCGGCTGAGACAGCCAGAGAAAGACCTGGGAATGGGCGAGGCAGGGGGTCCCGAAGTCCTGCTACGCGGCCGAGCCCCTCTGGGGCGCCCGGGATTGGGCGCTCACCGGAGCCCCCTCTCCTCAGGCCCCGCCCACAGCGCCGGGCGCGCGCCGAGCCGCGGGGAGGGGGACCTGGCCGGCGCGGGGGAGGGGGAGAGGAAGGCTCGTGCACGCGCATCACTGACTGCGGGTGCGCGAGCCGCGCGCTCCCGCCGCCCGCGTCGCCATCTTTTTCCCTCTCTGTCTGTCTGTCTGCCGTTGGCTTTGTCCGTCTGCAGCGCCGCCCCTCGGCTCCCCGCCACCGGTTCGGCCCGGAGCCCCTTCCGCTAGCTGGGGCCCAGTCCCTGAGCGCCCCGGCCCGGCTGGCTTGGGCTGCGGTCCCGGGTCCATTGTCCGGCGGTCCGTCTGTCCGGAGGCGGGGCCCAGGGACCCAGAGCGCAGCGCAGCGCCGAGGCGCCGGGTAAAAAGACCCCTGAGCCCTCCCTCCGGGTCCGGGCTGGGGATGCGGGCTCCTCGCCCCCTCGCGGCCGCCGGCTGTCGGTCCTTTTGTCTGCACTGGGGAGAGGGCCGGGGGCCAGCTCCGGCCTCGGGGGCAGCCCGAGCTCACCCTCCCCGCTCCCACCCGATTCCTCCCTGGCCGCTCCTCCTGCTCTCCTCGGCGCTTTCGGGCGCGGGGCGCGGGGTGCGGGGCCGGGGGGCTTTTGCGCGGGCCGCAGGCACCCCGCCTCCTCGGGCCCTGGCGGGGACGGCCCCGGCGTCTGACAGCCTTGGGTGGAGCTGGGGGAGGGGAGGATGGGCGTGGGCGTGCAGACCGGGGGTTATCAGTCCCCGCGTCTGGGTCTCGCAGAAAAGCTTCTAAATTTAGATTTCAGAGATTGTGTTGTCTAAGGGTTTGTCTGAGCCGCCTCGGGAGACCTCCGGCTCTTGTCCGGCTCTTGTCTGGTAATTCCTGGGAATTTACCTGGGCTCGTGCTTGAAGAAACAGAGGGACCATCTCGGCTGATTAGACACACGCCCCAGACCCAACCCCAGGGGTCAGGTGAACAGCCAGGCGGCTAAGTGACCAGCTTTCTTGTCCTCTCCTTTTTGGCAGATACAGATCACTTGGATTCAGTCGAGTTTGCTTTGCTCCGTGGGAACTGCACCAGAGCTGGAGGTGGGAACGCACTCTCTTTTCATCAAGCTGGGATTTCACCCGTTTTTTTGGTTGCTAAAGTCTGTGGTGTGCACTAGACGCTGCAACCTAATACCTGTGGGAGAGCAGAGACAGTGTTCAGGGGAGACATTGCACCTTCCCAAGGACTCTTAACCTTGCTGTGAAGACGGACAGAACTGCCTTCCTCTTAAAATGGAATCCCTTTAGACCTGAATCTCACCGTTTACCTATCTTCCCAGCACATGTTCAGGCAGCTATTTACATTTTTGGTTTGGTTTCAGATTTTAACTTGGAAATTGAGGCAGCGCTAAAAGTAAAATAGAATGAGTGACCTTTACGGCTGTATGTCTGTGGGTTTTATTAGCTTTAACTGCCTATAAAACAATCATCTGGCATCTTGAGATATTGCTTTGTGGTCAAGAGTGTCCTTTCACAGCCATTTATTTATTTACTTATTTATTTTCAACAGCCCATGACCCTACAGGCCTGTTTTTGTGGGTGTTTTTGTTATTATTTTCGTTTTGTTGTGTGGGAGGGGACTGTAATTGCTTATTTTTCTCGTAATCACTCAGGTGTGAAGTCCCATTGGGTACCATCTGGTCAGTTCCCCATTTGGCCACTAGGAGGATTATAAGATGCAGCGGGCAATGCTGATTTAAATATGCAGATACTCATCTCTGTCTTTTGACTTGCAGCTTTAGCATTGAAATGTTGCCTGATTCAAATTATTTGGCCTTCCTTCAGAAGGGACTTTATTACCTTTATCTTACAATTTCAATTTCTGATCTTGAAGGGAGAAAATAAAAAATTAGTCAAGATTCCATTTTTCTCTTCTATAATAGAGTATCTGTATATTTAGCCTCAATAGATTATCACATTAGAGGAGTATATTTTATTTTTTAAAAGTTTTTATTTATTTATCTTTTTTTTTTTTTTTTGAGATAGAGTCTCACTCTGTCGCCCAGGCTGGAGTGCAGTGGCGTGTTCTTGGCTCACTGCAACCTCCACCTCCCGGGTTCAAGCAATTCTCCTGCCTCAACCTCCTGAGTAGCTGAGATTACAGACATGTGTCACCATGCCCAGCTAGTTTTTGTATTTTTAGTAGAGACGGGGTTTCATCATGTTGGCCAGGCTGTTCTCAAACTCCCAACCTCAGGTGATCCACCCACTCGGCCTCCCAAAGTGCTGAGATTACAGGCAAGAGCCACCGCGTCTGGCAGTTATGTATCTTTTTTTGAGATGGAGTCTCACTTTGTCGCCCAAGCTGGAGTGTAGTGCCTCCATCCCAACTCACTGTGACCTCCCCTCCCCAGGTTCAAGCAATTCTCATGCCTTAGCTTCCTGAGTAGCTGGGATTTACAGGTATGCGCCACCACGCCCGACTAATTTTTGTATTTTTAGTAGAGGTTTCACCATATCGGCCAGGCTGGTCTCAAACTCCTGGCCTCAAGTGATCTGCCTGCATTGGCTTCCCAAAGTGCTGGGATTACAGGTGTGAGCCATGGTGCCTGGCCATATTTTTTAAAATATTAATAGAGCCTGCATTTCGTTACCTTTCCACTTGGTGATTCCACACACACATAGGAAACCCAAAGTGTGATATTCATTCACTGCTTCTATGAATAAAACAACTACTTGATTAGAAAAAAATGTCATACACAAAACTTAGAGAACACACACTATCAGCACTCAGTATATTGCCCTCTAAATAGTTAAAATCGATTTTTATTGTATACATTTAGAGTTTTGTTTTGTTTTGTTTTTAATTAAAGGTCTGGAAAAGAACTGTGTTTGATATGCAGATATGCTAGAAGACTGCCTGAAAGCTGCTTCCTTTGCCACTTCCTGTGGAGGCCTGTCTTTGCCATTTGCGGTTTCTTTCTTCTTTTGGTAAGGGGAGGCAGGATCTGATTATAGGTTTGAGGTTCTTCTAGCTACATAGAGGAGTTAGTTGGCATAACAGGAGGTGAGTCTTCATTAGCTGGAGTACAAAGTATAGCTAGCAGTAGTCTCTCATAACTCCTCTTAAGGCAGTAAACTATGATTTTGTATTTGCTTATTCAGTGTGAGTATAACTCAAGAAGGCAGGAACTGAAAGAAAACTTAGAGTGTGACCAGATCCACATTCCTGTCTTTGGTAGGAAAGACAATCCCTTTTTATTCTATGTCTTTATTTACTCTGTCTTTCTAAGAAAATGTCACAGCTATCAATACTAATCCATTTCGGATTCTCTAACAATGCTTAAGGCTGGGGCACTCTTTCTGTAGTTCATCAGGATCCTTCAGGCTTACGTATATATCCCCTCCTATATGGGGTGGGGAGCAGATGCACATCTTGGCAGCATTTTTCATTTGGGGAACTTTTCTCTTTGTTCCTCCCACTGGTCTCTTCACTATCCAGAGGCTAGATTGAGAAGAGCCTCTAAAGTTATTAACTTTGACCGCCTCTCTGGAATGTATGAGGAGGGCCAGGTGATATTCCACACTGGGGTGTTGAATTAGTACTCATCAATGTGGATGGCATCTGTCTCTTCTGGTGAGATCCCATCTTCAACATTAGAAGTTTGATTTGCTTAGTGCCATGTCACCCACAGTGCAGCATAGCATTGCACCTTTATCACCAGATAGAGGCTTTATGTCCCGAGCTATTCTCATTTGCAGATGCCTCTTTGAGACATTTTCTGTTTCGCAGGGATGTGATGCCTTTGCTACCTCTGGGCAAGATAACATCATGAAAAATCCGCTGTTGTCGACTGCAGGGCTTGACTTCCAGTGGGCATGTGACATGAGAGCTGCCACCCTCTTTGGCTTCCTTTTGCTTCCTTTTGCAATTCATGGGGGTTATCCCCTTGAGCCCATAGTACTTCTAACTCTGGTTGCCTGAGTTTTGCTTCCTCTTTTATCCTGTGACCTTGATCGTGATCACTTAACAGTATTCTGGATTCCAAAGATGGATTTAGAGTATAATTCTCTAAATCCTCCGAGGGAGTCCCTCTTAAACTTTCTGGGACCTTGACATTAGGCTAGAGGTTTATTCATTTCTCTTTCTTTCATTAGTTCAATTATTTATAACTGGTGAGTTTTATATGTTCGGGAGCTGTTTTTTAAAGACATTTTATCCTTAAATTTTGTATTAGTGCTGGGGAAAATGACATGTGCTAACAATAACCTTTTTTATTGTAGGTTAGCATCTTGCAAGGAGGTAGTAGCATATCCAGTTGTGAAACTGGGAAAGACCAGAGCTCTTGCATCAGGGAAACATGTCCCGTCGGAAACAGACAAATCCAAATAAAGTTCACTGTGAGTATTGGACTTTGTCTTCTGGAACCGGGGAATGCTGAGGGGTGGAATGGAAGAGTAACCTGAATTTAGGGTTGGGGCTCACACTGATTTGTGAAGAAGAAAAGGTTAAATGTAAAACACAGTTTGCTGAGCAGAAGAGAGAAAAAGAAAGAAAAAGGGTTAAAGATGTTGGATATGATGGATTTAAAGTGTGTCCGGTTGCTGGGGGAGGTGTTGAAAACCTATCTTAGGGGTATATGCACTTGATTTATCTTTAATATCACATTAACAAACAGTTATAAGATACCTACTCTGTGCAGATCCTTGTGCTAGATGTCAGGGCTATAAAACAATATAAGATCTATAAGACTGTATTGTAACCTCAGATATATAAATATGAGTGATAGTATATGTTAAGTGCCAAACAGATGCTGCAGATTGTATGTACTAGAGAAGTTAGGAGGAAGGAAGTTAAGAGAACCCTGTGGACTGAAGTAGCAAGGGGAATGCTTAATGGAAAAGCCTCTAGACCATGCGCCGGAGCTGGGCCTTAGAGGGTAGAAATGGATTTGAAAAAAAATTAAAAAACAAGAGGCAGGGAGAGGGAACATCAGGTAGGGAAAGTGAAGTGAGCAAAGACAGAAGCGGGAATCTACATGTTCAGAGGATAAGGAGACTTTATATGAAGCAGAGGTTTCATTTGTTCAAAACTCAGAAGATGTGAGCTTAGAGATGCTTAACTCTACACTGTGGAAGCCTGAATGCCAGGCTAAGTTCAAAGTTCATTCTGTAGTCTGTAGGGAGCTACTGAAGGTTTTTAAGCAGGGAGAGGGGAGTAACATTTAGAATGCAGCGTTTTGGTACTATGAAGCAATTTGTGGGATGGATCACAAGAGGGAGAGGCTAGAAACCAGAAGACCAAGTATACACTATTACCTTGTGTTGTTTTCAACAGTTTCACATGAATGCTTTTCTTTTCTTTCTTTTTTTTTTTTTTTTTGAGACAGAGTCTCTGTTACCCAGGCTGTAGTGCAGCAGTGTGATCTCTGCAGCCTCCACCTCCCAAGTTCAAGCGATTCTCCTGCCGCAGCCTCTCGAGTAGCTGGGATTAAGGTGCTCACCACCATGCCCAGCTAATTTTTTTGTATTTTTAGTAGAGACAGGGTTTCACCATGTTGGCCAGGCTGGCCTTGAACTCCTGACCTCAGGTGATCTGGCCACCTCAGGCTCCCAAAGTGCTGGGATTACAGGTATGAGCCACTGCACCTGGTGCATATTTTATTTCAGTAATTGCATAGTGAACTTCTAGAAGGCAGAGACTATGTGCCATATGTGTTTCCTTATAAATCCTCTCTACTTCTAGCACTGCTCATGGAGGGTGTTCAAAAAGTGCCTTCTTAAATTGACATTAATATCTACACAGATTTGAGATAATTAGCCATTTTCCTATGATCTGGGAAGATAAGCATTCCAACCCAAATGTTCATTAAAAAGACAAATAGTGGCCAGGCACGGTGGCTCACGCCTGTAATCCCAGCACATTGGGAGACCGAGGTGGGCCATATCACCTGAGGTAAGGAGTTTGAGAGCAGCCTGGCCAACGTGGTGAAAAACCCATCTCCACTAAAAAGACAAAAAAAATTAACCAGGCATGGTGGCAGGCATCTGTAATCCCAGCTACTCTACTCAGGAGGCTGAGGCAGGAGAATCACTTGAACCTGGGAGGTGGAGGTTGCAGTGAGTCGAGATCATGTCACTGACTCCAGCCTGGGCAAACACGGTGAGACTCCATAAAAAAAAAAAAAGACAAATAGTTCCCTATTATTATGGAGTGATTGAGTGAAGTGTAGCAACATTTGAAGAGAATTCAGAGGTACAACAGATGAAAAGTTTGTAAAAAACAAACCTATATATGTGTGTGTATATATATATATAAAAGATATATACTATATATACTATATTATATATAGTGTATAATATGGTATATGTATTTTGTATTTTTTTATAAAATATATATAATTTTTTTTTTTGAGATGGGGTGTTGCTTTGTTGCCCAGGCTGGAGTGCAGTGGCGTGATCTCAGCTCACTCACTGCAACCTCAGCCTCCTGGGCTCAAGTGATCCTCCCACCTCAACCTCCCGAGTAGCTGGGACTACAGGTGCATGCCACCACGACCGGCTAAATATTTGTATATTTTGTAGAGATGGGGTTTCACCATGTTGCCCAGGCTGGTCTTGAACTCCTGAGCTCAAGTGATCTACCCACCTCAGCCTCCCAAAGTGCTGGGATTATAGGCATGAGCCACTGCAGCTGGCTAAAACCCTACATTGGAGAGGACAGATTAGTCAAGTAGTTGACAAGAGAACTAAAATTTATTCAAAACAAACTCTATAGGCTGGGTGCAGTGGCTTACCACTGTAATCCCAACACTTTGGGAGGCCGAGGCAGGAGGACTGCATGAGCCCAAGAGTTTGAGACCAGCCTGAGCAACATGGCAAAACCCCATTTTTACAAAAAAATACAAAAAAACTAGGCCTGGTGGCATACACCTGTAGTGCCAGCTACTCAGGAGGCTGAGGTGGGAGGATGGCTGGAGCCTGGGAGGTTGAGGCTGCAATAAGCCAAGATTATGCCACTGCACTCTAGTCTGGGTGACAGAGTGAGACCCCGTCTCAAAAAACAAACAAAAAAACAAAACAAACAAAAAACAAACAAACAACAACAAAAAAAATCCAAGACACTATATCCCAGGCACTATGCACTTTATCTGAATCTTACTGGGTTACTTCAAAAGTAGAAGACAAAATAGTATGAACAGAGGAATTAAGAGGGTTTTGACATTTTATACATTAATGAGATTACAATAGCAAACCTCCATATACAAATCTTTCTTCTATTTAAGTCCTGGAAAAGTATAAAATGGAACCAGTTGGATGCTTCTAGGAGTATATTCTGGAATGCGGATGCGCAAGGCTACTTAATATACAGATGAGTGGTTTAGGGAAGATTTAGAAATTGCTGCTAAAACAGCAAAATGCAGCAGGCTTGCACGTGAGGATTGTCAAGGAAGATAAAATGAAGTATCTTTAGCCGAGCTCGGTGGCTTATGCCTGTAATCCCAACACTTGGGGAGGCCAATGCAGGACAACTTGAGGCCAGGAGTTCAAGTGCAGCCTGGGCAACAAGGCAAAACTCCATCTGTACCAAAAATACAAAAATTAGCTGCGCATGGTGGCACACACCTGTAGTGCCAGCTACTTAGGAGACAGAGGTGGGAGGATCGCTTGAACCCAAAAGGTTGAGGCTGAAGTGAGCTGAGATCATGCCACTGCACTCCAGCCTGGGCATCAGAGTGAGATCCTGTCTCCAAAAACAAAAAAAGAAAAAGAGAAATAAAAAAATGAAGTATTTTAGCATAGGCCATCCATCCCAGGGGTTTAGGATTGTTTCTCCACTCTGGTTGATAAAAGACACAAGTGGTCAGGCACAGGTGGTGCATACCTGTAATTCCAGCACTTTGGGAGGCCAAGTCTGGTGGATCATGAGATCAAGAGTTTGAGAACAGCCTGGTCAAGATGTTGAAACC
Source organism: Theropithecus gelada (assembly GCF_003255815.1). Taxonomy (NCBI): domain Eukaryota; kingdom Metazoa; phylum Chordata; class Mammalia; order Primates; family Cercopithecidae; genus Theropithecus; species Theropithecus gelada. The sequence continues at coordinate 30,251,030 of NC_037688.1, forward strand.
CCATCTCTACTAAAAATACAAAAATTAGCTGGGTGCAGTAGCGGGCGCCTGTAATCCCAGCTACTTGGGAGGCTGAGGCAGGAGAATCGCTTGAACCCGGGAGGCGGAGGTTGCAATGATCCGAGATAGTGCCGCTACACTCTAGCCTGGGCAACAGAGCAAGACCCTGTCTCAAATAAATAAATAAATAAATAAATAAATAAAAAGATACAAATGTAACCCCAAGCCTGGGCAACAGAGCAAGACCCTGTCTCAAATAAATAAATAAATAAATAAATAAAAAGATACAAATGTAACCCCAAGAAGGCATCTGGAAATGTACTCTTAATAGAGATGATAGGTTCACAAACAAGGCAAGTATAGGAGTTGGGTGTTCACCTACGAAGCCATCTGTCCAAGAGCCTGATTAGATTTGAGGAAAGTTGCTGGTGGGGTGATGGTGTGATTGTAGTAAGGCCAGGGGAGCCACTTCAGGCTTGTGTGGCCGATGTCCACGCCCACGTCGCATATATCCATCAGCTCCATCTCCCTGCACCATAGTCAAAGCCAAGATGAGCTAGTAATGGAGTTGAAAAATAGATGGAGGCCGGGCGTCGTAGCTCATGCTTGTAATCCCAGCACTTTGGGAGGCCAAGGTGGGCGGATCACCTGAGATCAGGAGTTTGAGACCACCCTGGCCAACATGGCGAAATCCTGTGTCTACTAAAAATATGAAAATTAGCACCGGGCGCGGTGGCTCACGCCTGTAATCTCAGCACTTCGGGAGGCCGAGGCAGGCGGATCACGAGGTCAGGAGATCGAGACCATCCTGGCTAACACGGTATAACCCTGTCTCTACTAAAAATACAACAACAACAAAAAAAAGCCGGGCTTGGTGGCAGGCACCTCTAGTCCCAGCTACTCGGGATACTGAGGCAGGAGAATGGCGTGAACCTGGGAGGTGGAGCTTGCAGTGAGCTGAGATTGCGCCACGGCGCTCCAGCCTGGGCCACAGAGCGAGACTCCGTCTCAAAAAGAAAAAAAAAGAAAAGAAAAAAAAATTAGCTGGGCATGGTGGGGCACACCTATAATCCCGGCTACTCGGGAGACTGACGCAGGAGAATCCCTGGAGCCTGGGAAGTGGAGGTTGCAGTGAGCCAAGATCACATCACTGAACTCCAGCCTGGGCGACGGAGCGAGACTCCATCTCAAAAAAAAGGGAAAAAAGGGAAAAAAAAGGAAAAACAGATGGAAAAACAGGCCATGAAGGTGGGGAGAATATCACACATCCACAGTTGCAGAAATGAAGTTGCAGAGTCAAGTGAAAGAACATTGTTTTGCGGTGGAGTAGGTGGGACTTTGCAGGCTCTTTGGAGGTGGCCGTTACAAGGGCCTTTACTGTGGGGCTGTGAGCACAGATGTTCAGCTACAACTAAAGAGCAGACCCCTCGGGAGGGGCTGTTTTCAGTGACGCATTTGATCAGGGAGCCACGAAGTCTTCGCAGGTGATACACTAAGCTTGACTAAAGAAGAAAAGACACTGAGATTTGCTGGTTTCAGAGGACCTTCTATTTATTTGTTATTTGGGGACTGAAGCTGACCCTACTCTTTTCACAAAATCATCTTTTCATTTTGCATGACAAAGTGGCAAGTAGAAATACGTAATTTCATTTTCTGACCATGTGAGTCTCCTGTCACCTTGCAGTGAAATGGAACCAACTAAATATATTTAATGTAATGCTGCTTGTCTATTAAAAGTAAATGAAATGGGGCCTAGCATGGTGGCTCATACCTGTAATCCCAGCACTTTGGGAGGCTGAGGCAGGCACATCACTTGAGGTCAGGAATTCAAGACCAGCCAGGCCAACATGGCAAAACCCTGTCTCTACTAAAATCCAAAAAAATAGCTGGGCATGGTGGCACACGCCTGTAATCCTAGTTACTTGGGGGGCTAAGGCAGGAGGGTTGCTTGAACCCAGGAGGCAAAGGTTGCAGTGAGCTGAGATCATGCCACTGGACTCCAGCCTGGACGACAGAGTGAGACTTGGTCTCAAAAATAAATACACAAAATAAAGTAAGTGAAATGAACTCAAGGTCTGCAGGGCAGGAAAGTCTGCATTAAGCTTTGCTTAAATATCAAAGCTAATTGACATTTGATCAGAGTAATAGCTGAGCTTCATTAGATCTGCCTTCTGGGAAGACAAAGATTGTGTGGCATGAAACTAATAGGCCACCTAAAGGGATATATTAAGAACTCCCAGGCCGGGCTCAGTGGCTCATGCCTGTAATCCCAGCACTTTGGGAGGCCAAGGCAGGTGGATCACCTGAGGTCAGGAGTTCAAGACCAGCCTGGCCCATATGGTGAAACCCCATCTCTACTAAAAAAATACAAAAATTAGCTGGGCATGGTGGCGGGTGCCTGTAATCCCAGCTACTCGGGAGGCTGAGGCAGGATAATCGCTTGGACCCGGGAAGTGGAGGTTGAGGTGAGCTGAGGTGACACCGTTGTACTCCAGCCTGGGCAACGAGCAAAACTCCATCTCGGAAAAAAAAAAAAAAAAAAAAAAGAATTCCACCCGGGCATGGTCGCTCACACCTGTAATCTCAGTACTTTGGGAGTCTGAGATGGGAGAATTGCTTGAGGACAGGAGTTTGAGACCAGCCTGGGCAACATAGTGGGACCTGATTTCTTCAAAAAAATTTTAAAATTAACCAGGCACAGTGCTCATGCCTGTAATCCCAATAGTTTAGGAGGTTGAGGTGGGAGGATTGTTTGAGCCTAGGAGTCCAAGGCTGCAGTGAGCTATGATTGGACCACTGCACTCTAGCCTGGGTGACAGAGCAAAACCCTGTCTCAAAATATATATATATATTTTTTTTTTAAAAAAAGAATCCCACTGCTGTAACCCAGCAACATTTGATGGATCCACATTAGAAGCCAGTGGGCAGCTGCTTTGGCACTCACTGGGTTTTTATCAGGATTGTTTTTATGTCTAAATCACTGGCATGATCCTTTCCTCAGAAATATCTAGATAGACTCTTATATTTTGCCAAGTTCACTTCATTAATAGACTTGTTACAGAGCTTTTGGAATAAAAGCCCAAAATTGTTCTTAGTTACGGAAAAATTGCTGATGGGTTGAAATCTGTTTTAGATCTTCTCCCTACCTCCTTCCCCATTTTACCCCTTCTGAGTACAGTTTTTTTTTTTTTTTTTTTTTTTTGAGGTGGCGTCCCACTCAGTCGCCCAGGCTGGAGTGCAGTGGCGTGATCTCGGCTCACTGCAACCTCCGCCTCCTGGGTTCAAACGGTTTTCCTGCCTCAGCCTCCCAAGTAGCAAGGATTACATTCGCTCGCCACTATGCCCAGCTAATTTTTGTATTTTTAGTGAGACAGGGTTACGCCATGTTAGCCAGGGTGGTCTCAAACTACTGATCTCAGGTGATCCACCTTGCCCAGCCCTTAGTACACATTTCTGTCAACTACTTGTAGAAAGGCTGAAAATATAGTCCCTTGCACACTTTCATTTAGTGTGTTTGAACTAACCAAACCACTAAGAAAATGAAAACTTCTTTTACTTGAGAGACTTTTGCTTTCAGATTGCAAAACACATGAGTGACTTAAACCTCTCAGCTTCAACTAAAAGCTTTACAAAGAGAAGGAGGAATAAAAGCCTTTGAAGTCCTTTCTCTTATAAAAAGCGCAACTTTGTGTTTTTTTTTTTTGTTCATTCTGTTAGCATCCTCGTGAACTAAACGGCTATGTTCCCCACCTGTGATAGCACTGTGGGTTACAAAGACTGTCAGCTAGAAATGAAATCCTAAGCTCCTCACTCCCAGTACTAGCTCATTCTTCCTGAACTGGATATCTGCTCTCTTTTTTTTTTTTTTTTTTTTTGAGACAGAGTCTCGCTCTGTCACCCAGGCTGCAGTGCAGTGACGCGATCTCAGCTCACTGCAAGCTCCACCTCCTGAGTTCACACCATTCTCTTGCCTCAGCCTCCTGAGTAGCTGGGACTACAGGTGCCTGCCACCACGCTCGGCTAATTTTTTGTGTTTTTTTAGTAGAAAGAGGGTTTCACTATGTTAGCCAGGATGGTCTCGATCTCCTGACATCGTGATCCACCCACCTCGGCCTCCCAAAGTACTGGGATTACAGACGTGAGCTACCATGCCCAGCCCATCTGCTCTCTTAAAGAATGTTCCAGCTGCTTTACTTAATTGTAGTCAGCTTGAAATAACATTTGTTTAACTGCACCAAGGACCCAAGAGAGAACTGTAAAATCTTTGCCTTTCTAATAACTTTCATATCATTCCTCTTATCTGTTCTCCAAACTTGCTTGCATGGCCTTGTTCTTATCTGGTCTGAAAAACCTTAACCAGGCCGGGCGCAATGGCTCTCTCCTGTAATCCCAGCACTTTGGGAGCACAGGGCGGGTGGACTACCTTAGGTCGGGAGTTCGAGACCAGCCTGACCAATATGGAGAAACCCTGTCTCTACTAAAAATACAAAATTAGCTGGGCGTGGTGGTGCTTGCCTGTAAACCCAGCTACTTGGGAAGCTGAGGCAGGAGAATCACTTGAACTCAGGAGGCAGAGGTTGCAGTGAGCCGAGATTGTGCCATTGCACTCCAGCCTGGGTGACAGAGCAAAACTCTGTTTCAAAAAAAAAGAAAAACCTTAACCAAATCGCAGACAAACAGCATTTTCTTGATTTTGTATCCAAAAAAGAAAAAAAAAAAAAAAGAGAGAGAGAGCACCTTGGTTTTTATTGTGGGAGTGTAGCTGACTCTTAGCTATTAATAGATAAATAAATACCCATATTAAATAAGATGGTTGCCCTACATTAATATCTAGGGACCAGAGGATTTTTTAAAACCTACTCCAAAGGTCTCAAGACAGAAGGGAATAATAATTCTAACATTATAAAAATAGGCAGTTCCGGCCGGGCGCGGTGGCTCAAGCCTGTAATCCCAGCACTTTGGGAGGCCGAGACGGGCGGATCACGAGGTCAGGAGATCAAGACCATCCGGGCTAACACGGTGAAACCCCGTCTCTACTAAAAAAAAATACAAAAAATTAGCCGGGCGTGGTGGCGGGCGCCTGTAGTCCCAGCTACTCGGGAGGCTGAGGCAGGAGAATGGCGTAAACCCGGGAGGCGGAGCTTGCAGTGAGCTGAGATCCGGCCACTGTACTCCAGCCTGGGTGACAGAGCGAGACTCCGTCTCAAAAAAAAAAAATAGGCAGTTCTGTAACACTTCTTAATCACTAGTATCTCCATGGATCACATTATATGGCAGTTAACATGACATGCTTTTAGCAAGTCTCACTCCCTTCTCATGAAGGGAAATTCTGGAGAATTTTATTTGGAGATTAGGTAAATAGTAACTAGTGGAAGATAATTCACATATCTTTTCATATGAGGTCTGCTAAAATGGCTTCTTTTTTATGGTTTTTATATATTTTGCTTTATGGTGATGTTTAAAATAGGAATAGTCCTGAGGAATAAAGTTCACCTTATTCTTTTTCCCAAGTCAGGAATAGACTAAAATATAAGAGCACAAGCTTTTCTTTCCCAAGTGCCAAAAAGGAATGACAGAATTAACTTATCCCGGTTACACCAGGTGAGATTGCCTAAGAGTCCTAGATAGGCAAGTTGTATTGAACAGACTCCTCTCTGTTCCATGAAAGCCTCAATATTTAGACAACATCAATAGAAGAAAATAAATTTTGAGCTCAAGTTGGAGACAAAACTGAATTACTGACTCATCTTGAAAGGTATATATCCTTTTAGATGTATTTTTACTAATCCAGTGGTGAATCCAAGAAAGAGGATAGAATGTTTATTCTTAGTATGTTCTAAATCTAGCTGGTTTCTAAGTTTCTTTGGACACCAGAAGTGTCACTGATGAGAAAGGTCTTCCCCTTGATAATTATATGCTAGTATATAGCTTGTTCCTTAGTGCTATGTCTTCCTATGGCTCCTAGGTCTGAAAACATGCACCTACCCCAAATAATTCAGTAACTATTCCAGTTGGCCCTTGGCCAGGCACAGTGGTTCATGCTTGTAATCCCAGCACTTTGGGAGGCCGAGGCGGGTGGATCACTTGAGGTCAGGAGTTCAAAACCAGCCTGGCCAACATGGTGAAACCCTATCTCTACTAAAAATACAAAAATTAGCCGGGCATGGTGGCACACACTTGTAATCCCTGCTACTCAGGAGGCTGAGGCAGGAGAATCGCTTGAACACAGGAGGTAGAGGCTGCAGTGAGCCAAGATCACGCCACTGCACTCCAGTCTGAGACTCTATCTCATTTAAAAGAAAAAAAAAAAAAGAAAGTATCAATTGGCCCTGGTCTTGTTGCACTGTAACCAACACGGAGATATTAAGTATTTCACTTCTGCAAAGGGATAAGGAAGTACTCCCCACTGAATTCATTTTTTTGCTTTCTCTACCGAGTGATTTATATCCAATGTGTCATCTTGGATATTGTGAAGATGGACTTAAAACAGCTTATTTTTCCTTTCCTTGAGGGTAGGTAGCTAAGAGTACACTTTAACATGAACCATCTCCATTCCCAATCATAGTATGAGTCATAATAGCCATAATGTTAGTTACTCGAATCTAAGCATGATAACTCATGATGTGATATCAGAACCATCATTTTTCCTTTGGTCATATACTGGCCCTGATAATATACTTTTGCTATTTGAGTTGTATGTATCAGTTTATCATGGTATGAAGGAAACACTAACAATAGGATCAGAGCCTTTCTCACACAGAGATAAGTGTTTGTTTTCAGCAAAACCATCTGAAGAAGCTTCTAAACTTCTAATTACATCTCTACTAGAAGGCGGTTAAGGAATATAGACATTAGGCTGGGCGCAGTGACTCACACCTGTAATTCCAACACTTTAGGAGGTCGAGGTAGGGGGTTCCCTTGAGAGCAGGAGTTGCAGACCAGGCTGGACAACACAGTGAGACCCTGTCTATACAAAAAATATATATATATTAGCCAGGCATGATGGTGCGCACCTGTAGTCCCAGCTACTCTGAAAGCTGAGGTGGGAGGATTGCTTGAGACTGCGAGGTTGAGACTGCAGTAAGCTGTGATCACACCACTGCACTAGCCTGGGGGAGAGAATGAGACCCTGTCTCAAAAAGAAAAAAAAGGAAAAGGACATTAGAGTTAGATCTGTGTTTGAATACTTGGTTCCACTGTTAACCTTCGTTTTCTCCTAAGTATAGGTAGTAATATCTACCACATAGAGTTTTGCAGAGAATTTAGGTAAGGTGATAACTATAAAACACTTACCATAGAGCCTGGAACTTGCAAGTGTCAAACTATTACTAGTGTTTGGTAGTTGGTATATAATAGATGCCCAATGAATATTTGCTGAACGAATGACTAAGGGGATCACATGAAGCCTACTCCACATCAAGTCTTTCACTCCCCAAGGTCTAGGAGTGCAGGTCAGCTCACCATTTAGTTCCTCCCACATCATTGTATCTTATCTCAGAACCTGAGCCTGTGTACTTTCCCTCCTCTCTTCAGCAAGAAAGGGCCTGGCTATTGTCAGACATTTCACTAGGGCTTTTTATTATTCCCTCTTGCTGACTGGTGAATGGAGACTGTAGTTTCTACTCTGACTGAGATAATAGAAACCTCAAGAAACCCAACTCTGTTTTCTCCTTATGCCTGGTCTCCTGGAAATAAAAGGGCACTATACTAACTCTTCAGTAGCCACATGGATCCCAAGCAGAGGTCACGAGAAGTAAATGTAAAATCAAGGATCGGTTCGGGGCTTTGGGATACTACATTTAAAAAAAAAAAAAAACTGGACTGGCTGGGTGCGGTGGCTCATGCCTGTAATCCTAGCACTTTGAGAGGCTGAGGTGGGCAGATCATGAGGTCAGGAGATTGAGACTATCCTGGCTAACACGATGAAACCCCATCTCTACTAAAAAATTTAAAAAAATTAGCCAGGCATGGAGGTGGGCGCTGGCACTGCACTCCAGCCTGGGTGATAGAGTGAGATTCTGTCTCCAAAAAAAAAAAAAAAAAAACTGGGCCAAGAAGACTACATGAATATTCTTTGTTGTAAATTAGTGTGTTTCAGGAAGTTTGTTCTTCTGCAGAAGTGAGTTCATATCTATTCTTCTAGTCTACTTATCAACCGGTTGTTAATTTTCTCATGGCTAATTATGATAAACATTAGAAAGAAAGTCAAGGAAGAACTTCCAGAGTATGTTTTGGAAGGAGAGTGGATGAAAGATGGGGTTAGAGAGATTGTTATTTAGAAGGATGATTTGAAGCACTTGTTTATAGTCAGAGATAAGATACTGAGTCAAGACCATAATGCTAGTACATTAAGGTACAGAGACTTGGCCCAGATTTGTTGCCCTGTCTTTATCCCATCACTTTGCCCCTTCTTGCCTCTATCCTCCCAATCCTGATGGAAGGTTGTAAATGGATTTGACAGTCTGCAGTTACATTTGTGAAGTAGCAAGTTGATCACCTTTTGAAAGGAGTCAAGACTAGGAGGATTTAAGAGGAGCAAGTGATGCTTTCTAGAGCATCTGGCTTACTGCCCAGGAAGAGCGGCTGCACCCAGAAGCTGTTGGAGGCAGCAAGCTGACTTGGAGATGAATGACTCCACCACAGGGTACCTGCCTGTCTCCTACCTTTGAATGGTCTGACCTTCCAACCAGCTTGCCTGGGGATATGCTGCCCAGCTGGTGGCCTGACTATTTTTCCTTGTGACCACCAGGGGATCAAGTATTTGCTGGGCTAGAAGAGCAAGCCCGCCAGGCGATGATGAAAACTGATTTTCCTGGAGACCTTGGCAGTCAGCGACAAGCTATCCAACAACTAAGAGATCAGGACTCCAGTAGCAGTGAGTTCTGCACCTTCTGGTAATGACTCAGGGCAATGGGAGAAGAATTATCAGAGTGTGTGTGCTCTGGGGATTGTGCATGGGGGTTGGGAGAAAGACATGAAAAAGGAGATATGTGGCTCCTCAGTGTCCCCAAAGGTGGTCTAAGGTGTGTGGGCATATGTTTATCCAGAAAAAGAGGACAGGTTTGGCATTTTATTTATATATATATCTAATTTTTTTTTTTTTTTGAGATGGAGTTTCGCTCTTGTTGCCCAGGCTGGAGTGCAATGGCGTGATCTCAGCTCACTGCAACCTCTGCCTCCCAGGTTCAAGCGATTCTCCTGCCTCAGCCTCCTGAGTAGCTGGGATTACAGGCACCCGCCACCACTCCCAGCTAACTTTGTATTTTTAGTAGAGACGGGTTTCTCCATGTTGGTCAGGCTGATCTCGAACTCCCGACCTCAGGTGATCCACTTGCCTCGGCCTCCCAAAGTGCTGGGATTACAGGCGTGAGCCACCGCGCCTGGCCAATGTGTATGTTTTTAGCTTATGGACTACAGTACTTGGCAGAGTGCCACATGCAGATAGGTGTGTCAGTTGTGATAGGCAATGATATAGGAATAAATAGTGCTCTAGCAGTCCCTGGGTTAGGTCAAATGACAAGAAAAAAATCCCTGTCTCCTAGGATCTATGTATTTGTAATCAATAAAATATAAGGGTGGCATTAATGAAACCTTGCTTGAAGGCCCAGTTTTAATGTGAAACAAGAAGATTTGCTTAGTAATGAGGTTATACAGTATATAAAATGCTAACATCAAGGTCTTCCCATACCAGTTCCCTAAGAAAATCCCTGTGGTTAAGACAGTAGCTGTTACAAGTTGAGCCTCATGGATTGTCTGTCTGTCCTGTGACCTGTCTGAACAAACACGTCTTGAGATGTGTTTTCCTAGGAAGATTTCAGCACTTTCCCCACTTCATCCATTTGATATAGGTTATTATTAGTATGAATTCAGAATGACTTTTCCAGTTTTTCATCACATTTGAGGCTGGGTTGGGTGAAAACGGAGAGAGGACTCTGCAACCTTCTAGGAACTTTTTTCCACCCAAGCTAATAATTAATCAATATCTACAACATAAAATAATTTAGCAGTTAATTGCTCGGGCACAGAAAAATGAACCCAAACCTATGGAAGCCACCACTTTCTTGAGTAGCAGGTAGGAATTACAATATCTGCAAAAGTCTAATAGGTTTCCATTCTGAAGGATGTACTATCCCTCTAGACAGTACACATATTTAAAAACATTTTCTAGTAGCGAGATATATTTGGATTATTGCAAAATTACAAAAATATGTTCGATACATCACTTTATATTATACTAAGTTTACAAGTATTTCAAATAAGCTGGTGAGAAAACATGGTGTGATCTAATCTGTGCCCATCCTTCATTATTGAGTTGGATTCAAATGAAAGGAACTTTGGGCTAGGGAATAAGACACACAAACCATAGCTCTTTCCAGGCCCCAAATCCAGTCCACCAATTGCATGGAGTATCTAATAAGGACACATGTAACTACTAGCAGATGATTTGGTTAGACCTTCTCATGAAGAAAGGGAGTGTAACTAGTTTTGCCAAGGAAGAAGGGAAATATAAGGGGTGTTGCTCACATACTGGTGGATTTAGATATTATGCAAGGGGTAGTAGGAAGACAGGCAGCACTGTTAGCTAGGAAATCTGAGTCTCATGTGGACAGCCTGGTGAGACTCTGCCCTATATTTCTCTCTTGCTCACATCAGGCCCAGAAGTCCAGGATCCAGGTGGGGTTAAGATAGGGCTGGAGTGTGACAGCTTCCCTAGGCTTGGCTACCTCTTGTGATCTTCAAGGTACTAGCACTTTATTTGTTTCCCTTTCAGAAAGAACTACATTTGTTATTTGTTTTCCGGATCCTTTTTCATTTTCTATTTTATAACTAATAGAGAAGAAAAATCAGCGCACATGTGGCTGGGGAATTCCCCATAGCCACATCCTACCCCTAAAACTAAAACTTAACTCAATTCCTATGTTAGTCACAATAAATTACATTTCATCCTAAAGAATGGCCCGTTCCTTCCACTTAATGCATGGAGTTACCCATCAGATAATCCAAATCATCAACAGAAACAGCGGATTTACGTAGTTCAGAATGCCGTGTTACAATAGTAGAGTAAGAACTGAGTGAGTCGGATACCACTGCAAAGTGCCTGAGGTTGGTTGCTGTGCTAATTTTTTCACTGTAATGAGCAGCCCTTTCCCTATAAAGTGACATCATTTCAAACTAATTTCCTACTGCTTCCTTTGCTGGTAAGAGGGAAGAAAAACTCGATGTTTCTGTAAGTCTGCCTTGGGGTTTGCTGGGAAAGAAGAGATTAATGGGGTTCAGAGTAGAACAGTATAGTGACACCACAGAGAAGTTGTGCAGGGGGCTCATGGCAAAATCAGTGGAAAGTGTTGGTAAGTCAGAGGTGGTGTACAGTGGGAATGAGCTCGGTGTAAGGTGCTTGGGGAGGTGTGATTTGAAGTGTGACATATTTGAAAACCATGAGTCAGGAAGATTATTTTTATAATCATATTGAGGGCACAGTAACCATTTCCAATGCAGTTTTGCCTCACATCTTCCCTTTACATGTATATGGCATAACAAATGACAGCTATAGCTGGTTTCCACTTGACATAATATGTACCCAACAACACTATATAAACTATATTATGGAAGATCTGAAATGTTTTCTGTTATAACTGCCAACTGTAGGGTGGAGAGCAGCTCAGGATGTATTCATGCAAAAATCAGAACAAGTGACCAGTTTGTGTGTTCCAGGTGACAGTGAGGGTGATGAAGAGGAGACCACACAAGATGAAGTCTCTTCCCACACATCAGAGGAAGATGGAGGGGTGGTCAAAGTGGAGAAAGAGTTAGAAAATACACAACAGCCTGTTGGTGGGAACGAAGTGGTAGAGCACGAGGCAAGTGACAATGGCCCCTGGGTCCAGGTCCAACAATGCCCTACCCTTCTGCCTACCCTTATGCTGCTCACCCCTGTGGCACAGTCTTTGCCTCTGATGGTCTCCTGGGCCTGCACAGGAGGCCTCTTCCTTCATGGCACCAGAACCCACACCTCAGACTCTCAGTTCTCACCACATTCAGCTTTCCTTTTCCATCCATGAATCACTGCGCTTGTGCACAGCTCTCTTTCCTGCAGCTCCTCACATCTTTCCAGACAGGAGAGCTACTTTGGTGAAGTAGAAAGCTGACTTCCCAAGGTGGACTCTTGAACGTGCTTGCAAATCTAAGTCAAGGTGTCACCTGGAGTGCCACCTTCTCACTAACTTGTTTCCTGAGGATTCCTGAAAGGAACATGACGGGAAAAATACTACCCCTGTCTGCAGAGTTTATCTTCAGGGAAAAAAATAGATTGACTCTCTCTGAGGCAATCCTGTGTCCTCATGGCTGAAAGCCATAATTCCCTTTCAACTATTACTTTTTCCTTCAGCCCACAATGGGAAACTAAGAATAACATGTGCCATCAGTCTGGGTTCCTTTGAACAGGATATCCTGTTTAAAAAGTTGGGGCAGGGAAGCGATGAGTCCTAATAGTCCTAATGAGTTGCCTATTTGTTGAATCACAGGTCACAGGGAATTTGAATTCTGACCCCTTGCTTGAACTCTGCCAGTGTCCCCTCTGCCAGCTAGACTGCGGGAGCCGGGAGCAGTTGATCGCTCATGTGTACCAGGTATGCATCGGGGAGCTATGTGCTCTGGAACACAAGTGTGGGCAGCTTGTCTGAAGCCCAGATCCCGGTTTGGCCTTTGTCTCTCTCTGGCTCCTGAAGGAGTCGTGGGTTGTCGCTTCCATTAAGATTCCTCTTAGGGAGGCTGGGCGCAGTGGCTCACGCCTGTAATCCCAGCACTTTGGGAAGCCGAGGCGGGTGGATCACTTGAAGTCAGGAGTTCAAGATCAGCCTGGCCAACATGGCGAAACCCTATCTCTATCAAAAATACAAAAATTAGCCAGATGTGGTGGCATGCACCTGTAGTCCCAGCTACTCGGGAGGCTGAGGCAGGAGAATCGCGTGAACCCAGTAGGTGGAGGTCACAGTGAGCCAAGATCACACCATTACACTCCAGCCTGGGTGACAGAATTAGACTCTGTCTCAAAAAAAAAAAAAAAAAAAAAATTCGGCCCAAAGCCTGGCGTGGTGGCTCACACCCAGAATCCCAGCACTTTGAGAGGCTGAGGTGGGAAGGATTGCTTAACCTTAGGAATTCAAGACCAGCCTGGGCAACATAGCAAGACCCCAGCTCTACAAAAAATTTTTTAAAAATTAGTTGGGCATGGTGGCATGCACCTGTAGTACCAGTTACTTAGAAGACTGAGGTGGGAGGATAGCTTGAGCCTAGGAGGTTGAGGCTGCAGTGATCATGCTTCAGCTCGGGTGACAGAGTGAGACTGTATTGAAAAAGAAAAAAAAAAAAAGATTCTGCTCCAAGCTTCCAGCATTTTAGAAAATACATGAGATATATTAGATAAACACGTTCTGGGTTTCCAGGCAGACACACTGTGAAAATTAAGTGATTTTTTTTCTAAATTATCTAATGCATATTTTAAATAGTGAAATAGAAACGAATGTATACTAATAATGAGGGCTTTGTGTTAAAGAAAAGAAAATTAGTTAGCATGGGCCAGGCGCAGTGGCTCATGCCTGTAATCCCAGCACTTTGGGAGGCCAAGGTGGGCAGATCACTTGAGGTCAGGAGTTCAAGACCAGCCTGGTCAACATGGTGAAACCCTGTCTCTACTAAAATACAAAAAAATTAGCCAGCTGTGGTGGCACGCGCCTATAATCCCAGCTACTCAGGAAGCTGAGGCAGGAGAATGGCTTGAACCTGGGAGGCGGAGGCTGCAGTGAGCTGAGATTGTGCCACTGCACTCCAACCTGGGTGACATAACGAGATTCCGTCTAAAAAAAAAAATTTTAACACAAATGGTATGTTAAAAATTGGTGTGAACCAGTATTTCTTCAGAAGACTATCTTCAGAAGATTGAGAAAGCAAGATATAAATACCTGTTGCATACCCGTATTCTAGGCCAGCTCCAAGATTTGGCCTTTATTGTTCCCTTAACACGTATTTGTACCTGCACAGTGTGAGCCAGGGAGACAGAGAGAAATTATTCGAGACAGGAATTCCTCTCAGGCTCTGAAGAGGGCCCTGGTGCCCCACTGTTTCTTTTCTTTTTCTTTCTTTCTTTCTTTCTTTTTTGAGACAGAGTTTCACTCTATTACCCAGGCTGGAGTGCAGTGGTATGATCTTGGCTCACTGCAAACTCCACCTCTCAGGTTCAAGCAATTCTCCTGCCTCAGCCTCCTGAGTAGCTGGGACTACAGGCGCCTGCCCCTACACCCGGCTAATTTTTGTATTTTTAATAGAGATGGGTTTCACTGTATTGGCCAGGCTGGTCTCGAACTCCGGACCTTGTGATCCACCTGCCTCGACCTCCTAAAGTGTTGAGATTACAGGCATGAGCCACCGTGCCTGGCCCCCATTGTTCCTTAAGTCAGACACATGTCCCAGAATGTAGGCAGAGCTCAAGCTAATGAAATCTAAGCACTGGTTTAAATGGCCAGGGCCTCTAATGTAAGAGACTGACTTTTCTAGGGGCTAAACAGAATACTTGCAAGTTCCTTATTCTGAGACTAAAGAAAGGGGACATTTCCCAAAAGTCATTTCTAAGTGGGTGCAGATTGTCCTGGAGGTAGCACAAGACTGACAGATCAAGGCTCTGTTTTACAGCACACTGCAGCAGTGGTGAGCGCCAAGAGCTACATGTGTCCTGTCTGTGGCCGGGCCCTTAGCTCCCCGGGGTCATTGGGTCGCCACCTCTTAATCCACTCGGAGGACCAGCGTTCTAACTGTGCTGTGTGTGGAGCCCGGTTCACCAGCCATGCCACTTTTAACAGGTCAGCTGGGCACTTATCCCTGTTGTGCTGGGAGCAAATTACTGGGTGTGAGTTCTGCTTTCTGAAGTCAAAGCGAAGGCTAGGCATAGGTAATGCACAGGCAGCTGATGCATGCTCCTTGGAAGTACAAGTAAGAAGGCTAGGAAGTATGCCTATTCTACCACATAGCCCCAAAGGAAAGTGAATTCCCATTTCTTTTCCCATCAGAATATCTTCAACTAGAAAGCGATGTAGGCAGTTCTAAGAACACTCATGATAAAGCATGGAGAAAGAAGTTATAGGGTGGAGAGGACCCTGGCATGAGGACGCAGTCTTCTCCATGTCCTAGGAAGACTGGAACGTTGTGTCCTTGTCCCGTTTGTCTAGTGTACAGTGCAGTGTCTGCCTTTGCATGCAGGCAGTGCATGGGAAGGAGGTGAGTTGGTGGTCTGCACCTTGCCTGAAGGAGGTCTCCACCTCCAGGAGCCTCCATTCCCACAGCAGGACTGCCCCTGCAAAGCTCTTATCAAAACCATTATTCTGACTTGAGTGAAAACGCCTAGGGTTTGTCTGATTTCTGGTGCGTTGCTATGGCAGGTGGCTCAGTCATTAACTCCAGATGGGCTTTAAGAGTTGGTAGACACCCGGCCGGGTGCGGTGGCTCACGCCTGTAATCCCAGCACTTTGGGAGGCCTAGGCGGGTGGATCACAAGGTCAGGAGTTTGAGACCAGCCTGATCAATGTGATGAAACCCCATCTCTACTAAAAATACAAAAATTAGCCAGGCGTGGTAGCAGCCACCTGTAATCCCAGCTACTCAGGAGGCTGAGGCAGGAGAATGGCTTGAACATAGGAGGTGGAGGTTGCAGTGAGCCGAGGTTGTGCCATTGCACTCTAGCCTGGGCGACGGAGTGAGACTGTGTATCAAAAAAAAAAAAAAAATAGAGTTGGTAGACAACTCTTGAGCAAAGAGAAGGGATGGAGCAGTAGAAGAGGTCCACCAAGCATTCAAACTGACCCCTTGTGGTGAACGTGGAGCCACTGGCCTCATAGGAAAAGAATAAGGCAGGGCTGGAGTCCCAACTCTTGCTGGAAGGAACCACTAACCATCCAAAATGTTT
This sequence comes from Theropithecus gelada, assembly GCF_003255815.1. Taxonomy (NCBI): domain Eukaryota; kingdom Metazoa; phylum Chordata; class Mammalia; order Primates; family Cercopithecidae; genus Theropithecus; species Theropithecus gelada. Next base: position 30,266,982 of record NC_037688.1, read on the forward strand.
GCTTTCCAGTGAGAAACTTCCTGAAGTACTCAATATGGAATCCCTACCCACAGTCCACAATGAAGGCCCCTCTAGTGCTGAGGGAAAGGACATTGCCTTTAGTCCTCCAGTATACCCTGCTGGAATTCTGCTTGTGTGCAACAACTGTGCTGCCTACCGTAAACTGCTGGAAGCCCAGACTCCCAGTGTACGCAAGTGGGCCCTACGTCGACAGAATGAGCCTTTGGAAGTACGACTGCAGCGGCTGGAACGAGAGCGCACGGCCAAGAAGAGCCGGCGGGACAATGAGACCCCTGAGGAGCGGGAGGTGAGGCGCATGAGGGACCGTGAAGCCAAGCGCTTGCAGCGCATGCAGGAGACAGATGAGCAGCGGGCACGCCGGCTGCAGCGGGATCGGGAGGCCATGAGGCTGAAGCGGGCCAACGAAACCCCGGAAAAGCGGCAGGCCCGGCTCATCCGAGAGCGAGAGGCCAAGCGGCTCAAGAGGAGACTGGAGAAAATGGACATGATGTTGCGAGCTCAGTTTGGCCAGGACCCTTCTGCCATGGCAGCCTTAGCAGCTGAAATGAACTTCTTCCAGCTGCCTGTAAGTGGGGTGGAGTTGGACAGCCAACTTCTGGGCAAGATGGCCTTTGAAGAGCAGAACAGCAGCTCTCTGCACTGAACCACACCCTCCTGACTGCCCTCCTCCCCACCTACCCACCCACCCACCCACCCACACTCACAGCCACGAGGACCAGTGCTGCTGCCACCCACGAGGCCCTGTCCTTGCTGCCAGAGGCAGGCCTGGGTTTGTTGCAGGTGGACCTGAACGGCCCTTGCATGTGGGAGCAGGATGACGGGGTCAGGAGGGACCTGGCCCAAGGCAGCTCTGGACAAGGGAGCAGGCAGTCCAGAGAACTGGCCTCCCCAGCCTACTGCCACAGGCCGTGCTTCTAGGACTGTGGGGCTCCTGTATGGCCCATGAAGTTGTGAGGTCAAATAAATTAATTTTATCTTTACTGCCCCTTTCTTGCTTTTCTCTCAATGTCATTCTAGCAAATGAAGTGATCTAGGAGAAACCTGGGTGGAAATTTTCAGACAGTGGCTTCTGGTGGCTTGCCCTTTTCTTAGGGAGGGTGCTCCTCAGCTTAGGCTGTCCAAGCAGAGGTCCTCATTTGGGTCTTTACAAGTTGCCAAGGAATTAGCATGACGCCAAAGAAAGAACCGATGTTGACTGTGATGCCTGTGGTCCCAAGGGCTATTTAAACCTAGCTTACCTTTTCCAAACTCAGAAGTCTCTCCTCATAACTGGTGTTTTCTAAAGACTATGCAATACCTTCAACTAGGTGTGCAACTTTTCCCACCAATACTGTTTGTTGAACATTTACAATTCTAGACAGTAGTCAGCTGCATCTAGGAATAAGCTCATAGAAATAGCTGCAATATTAAGGTCCACAGCACCAAGAAACTCATGTTTGCATTTTATTTATGTTTTATTTATTCACCAGAGGCAAGGCAGGAAAATAAGCTCACTGAAGAAAATCCAGAAGTAAGGTGGTAAGAGCTCAGGTCAATAGTGGTTAAGGCTAGGGCAAAATGATTACTCTGGCAGGTTGTACGGCTGCCAGACCATGGAGGAGACAAGAGCTGAGGTCATTTCTAAAAAGTTTCTGTGATGGTACGGAACAGGCACAGAACCTTCCTAGCCTGCACCAAAGGTTGTGTTCAGTTTAGATAATTATAGATCTTGAGGTCCAGAAGGAAGTGCCCTAGTTAAATTGTAGCCAGAAAAATAACTATGCCAGGAATGTGGACTTCTTCCAATATCTTAACAGGGAAACTTGGATTCCTCTCTGACCTCCATAGGTCCAAGGCTGTTTAAGTGTCAACTGACCCCCACCAAACTAGGATTTTTGTTTTTTGGGTTTTTCTGTTTGTTTTTTTGCGATGGAGTCTCGCTCTGTTGCCCAGGCTGGAGTGTAATGACGTGATCTTGGCTCACTGCAACCCCCGCCTCCCGAGTTCAAGTGATTCTCCTGCCTCAGCCTCCCGAGTAGCTGGGATTACAGGCACGTGCCACCACACCCGGCTACTTTCTGTATTTTTAGTAGAGACAGGGTTTCACCATGTTGGCCAGGCTGGTCTTGAACTTCTGACCACAGGTGATCCACCTGCCTTGGCCTCCCAAAGTGCTGGGATTACAGGCGTGAGCCACTGCGCCCTGCCTGGGGTTTGTTTTTTTGAGAAAGGATATCACTACGTCACCTAGGCTGAAGTACAGTGGCAAGATCGTACCTCACCGTAACCTCTAACTCCTGGACTCAAGTGATCCTCCTGCCTCAGCCTCCCGAGTAGCTGGAACTATAGGTGTGCGCCACCATGCCCAGCTAACAAACTAGGGTTACTTTCACCAGGCAGGCTAAAATATTTGTTTTGAAAAATACATTTAAAAGAAAATACTTAGTTGACGTGCTTGTAATCAATCCCAGCTACTCAGGAGGCTGAGGACGAGAAGATGAGAATCACTTGAACCCGCAAGGTGGAGGCTGCAGTGAGCTGAGATTGTGCCACTGCACTCCAGCCTGTCAACACAGTGAGACTCTATCTCAAAAAAACAAACAAACAAAATAAAACTACTTAATTGACCCAAATGCCTTTCTCTCAGAGCTCCATACTGGAGTCCTACTTGGGATGCTTTAAAATGACTTGAGTCCTCACTATGTACCAAAGATGATTCTGAGCGCTTTACGTAGATGATCTCAATCTTCACAAGAAACTCTGAATTCATACCAACTCAGGAGTTGCATCTCTGGGTTCAGAAGTACCCTGCCACTTACTAGCTGTGTAACTTTGGGGAAGTAGTACTTAACCTCTATGTCTTGGCTTCCCCATCCACAAAATGGAAATAGTAGCAACAAATGCTTGTCCGTATAGAGAAAGCACTTAGGATATTTTGTAGCACATAATAAGTGTTCCATAAATGCCACTTACTAGTGGCAAGTTTTCTAAATTTTAGGCAGTAGCTATGATTGGGGCTGACTTATTCCAACAATTTCTGGCAGTATTCCTGAGTAAAGAATTGGGGAGAAGGCGAGCAGTGAAGGTGCCTACAGATCCTTGTGATTCCACTAGAATCTAAGTCTTCAGGTAGACTTCTGGGTCTCCGAAATCCACACCAACAGAGGGGAGAAACCATGCTTGAGGACAAGATCATGCCATCTGCCTTGAGCTCACCGCACAATATAGGCACCATTTGTGCTCCATTACAACTGCTCCCACAAAGGTTTCTATCCCCCACCCCATGGCCACCATCTAAGGCTGGGATAGGAAGAAGGCGCAAACACCAAAAGGAAAAGCTAGTAGTTTATATAGATAGATATATAGATATATAGATATTGATAGATATTGTGTTTACATAGTCCACAAGTTAAATGCAGGTATCCATAAGAAGAGCATTAACAATAAAAATACAATCTGTGTGTAGCCAAGTACAGAGACTTAAAATGGTAAAACAGCAAAAAGGATCTCACAAAAGTACAAATATACAGTACAAATTGATTTATTTAAAACAGTTACAAAAAAGCACAACAAAATAGAGATTATCCTTAGAATTATTAATGCTTTGTTAAAGATCAGGTAGGATTAGAGGGTAAGAAATGGTATTGGGTGGAGGGAGCACCTGACTAGTTCTAAGGCTTTAGATACAATGCAGTTGATTACATATTAATTCAGCCATTACATACTGGGGATAGTAGATGGGGGATCAGTAATTTATCTACAGGGAACTCCTACACAGATCCATCCAGACCTCCCCAGTGCCATCCTTCTCCATTCCTTAGGACCCTAAAGCCACCTGGATGATAACATTCCCATCCTCCTTTCTCCACCCCATTCCCTATCCATATATTCTTCCCTCGCCTAAGGTGCTGTGCAAGCTGAGAGCAGTCTGCTCTCTGCAGCTGGATCATATACTGTTTTGGCTACAGGGATCCTGTGTGACTAAGAAGGTTGTAGGGGACAGCCTTATTTTAATACTTTTAAGTTAGCCATGAGTACAGTCAGTCCCTCCCCCAACACAATCTAGATTCTCTTGAATGCAAGTATCAATCAAGTGAGGGATCAACCCTGCCTTCAGCAATACCAGCAATGCACTAACCGCTCACAGCTCACAACTACGTGCAAACTCCCTGTCCAGGGGGTGGGTGTAAAACCACTGTGTCATCAGCTCACTCTCTCTCTCTCTGAAGAACCTCAGTCCCCATGACAGTCATAAAGACAAATAAATGCTTCCAAGTTTGACAATAGGTAAAGGCACATGGGCTGCTGCCACACACACTGCAGGCAGGAACCCAATTTGAGGCCATCTTCACTGCTGGGCATTTGCAGTGGAATGGCTTTGGGATCACAAAGACTTTGAGTTCGCAATCTACCAGGGGGGATCTAGGTTTAACTGGAGAACTAATAAAGAAACCTTTAGTGTGAAAAGTGCATTTATGACTATTGTTCCTGCTGGGGAGGCAGCAGGGCAAACTCCAACACCTCTCCTCCTTCCGCCCCAGGCACTGTGCATAGTCTGCAGCTAAGGAGAGCGTGCAGTCGACTCTAGCATCTCTGGGGCCAGTGTCATCATAGGCCCAGACCAGGCTTCTGGTCCAAAGATGGATCCTAGAGTTGAAAGAGCAACTGACAGCTGCAAAGACCCAGATGCTTATTTTATTATTGCATAATGTGGGAGACCTTCCCTACCCCAGGGAAGATGGAGGGTGAAGGCTTCCCAGCAAAGGGCAAACAGGTTCCTGATCAACATCCAACCTAATAAGGTTCAGCTCCTCAACTGTAGTGTACACTTTTGCCCATCTGAAAGGTACTGTAGCTTCAGTGTGGTTTAGTAAACTTAGCCTAGGAGGCCAAGATGTCTCCCTAAAACTTAGTCGCTGTCCTATTTACTTTGTTTATAAGACTGTGACCTAACTTCCCATGGCCAATTCAATCAACCAGGTTGTCTTTACTCCAACGGACCCAGGCCTTTTCCCAGTCAATCCATGTCCAACCCTTCATCTCCAGTGTGATCACTCAACTCTTCAATATGCCTGCTTGCTGCAGGTTTAAACCACACCACCATCCTGTGCTTCCCCCTAAATCGCTCATGATGCACACCAGTAAAAATAAAACTAAACCCCACTTGAGGTGCTATTTCAGCCAAACTTTAAACCCTCTTCAAACTCCAGAATCCACCTAACTGGAGCTGGACGAACTTCACTGGGATGCTGGCATGGGCCCCTAATGTGGTTCCCTTCATTTAGTTTTTAAAACAGGATACAAGATACCACAAAGGAAAGAAGTTAATACAACAGAAGACACCACTAGTAGAAACCTGCTTGTTTCTCCCTCAAGATAGTCAGACATTTGGAGCCAAAAGGCTCCCAACAGCACTGAAGCCATATCCTTTGGATTCACCAGTCCACCAGCAGCATTTCATACCATCCCTATTCCACATGACTTTGCTATAAAATAATGTGGCCTAACACAGGTAAGAATGAACCGGACGCCTAGACTTAATCTACATGGCCAAAGACATGGAGGATAGGGAGCTGTAGAGGGCAGCAGGCAGGACAGTGAGCGGACAGCAGCAGTGGCAAAGCAGCGCAAAGCAAAGCCCTTGGTGGTATGACCAACTGGGACCAAGAACATAGAAGGATCAGCCCAGATCGGCTGAGGCCCCTCCCCTCAGGTACAAGCACTCAGCTCTGAACTCCTAGATCCCCTTCCCCCCATGCCACCTCTTCCTCATGTGTACTAATCTTGATAGGAATGATTCAAGACTTGGCTTATTATCCATCCATGACTGGGTTCCCCTATTCCCAAATTGGTATACACATTTTTACACAGTGCCAGACAGTCAGCAGTCCTCCTTTCTATTCCTAAGAGCTGGAAACGTCCTACTGCTGACAAGAGACAGGCACTGGCCCTCGTCAACTGCTCATTCCTAAAAAGTTGACAACTTTCCACTAAAATACTCACTCTCTAAAAACTGCTCTCATGTCTCCTGCAAACTCAGGAAATTCCTATAAGGAAGAATGGACACACCACAGGTTAGTCATATTTTTCATGCCTGGAGGAAAAGACTAAACTAGAGGTTAAAGGCAAGGGGAAGGCCACAGCTCTGACTGAGATTTAGAGCACAGAGCTGCTTTTCCTGGGGACCATAGTTTATGAAAGATACCTTTGCAGCTCAGCAAAATCAAGTATTAATATGTTATATATGCATGGAACGATATTGTGATATTACAGGAGCTGCTGGTATTGCTTCACCAGCAAGAGACAGAACAGGAGCAGCAACAGAAAGGTCAGGGCCCAACCTGCCAGGGTCCTCAAGAATTTCTCTTTCCAGAATTCCGTGGAAGTTACCAGGTTGCAAAGTCACAAGTAGCCCAAGTGGAGCGTGATTTGATTTAAACTAATTGGTCTGTATCTGGTTAGACATAGGTTTGCCCCATAAGCAGAAAGCTCAGCTGTGTCCTTGCAGACACTGCTTGAGCATCTTCTGTGTACATGTCACTAAATTCAGTTGATGAGCCTTCCTATGAGGAAGGATGCTTGTGAGAAACCCGTGCAAACAATGAACTCTAGGAATGAGTTGCTCATGAAACAGCCAGAGATGAGGCCTTCTCCCAAGGCTCTCATTTGAGGAGATTCCTCAAGACTCAACCCCACAGGCCCCCACTGTAGGAAACAAGCCAGAGAAAGCAGCATTCAGAGAATGGGGGACAGAGAAGGGGAAAGATATGATCCCAAATGCAGTACGAAGTTGGTGTCTGGTTTTGATACAAACCAGATACTGAAGCACTCGTGGTCAGGTCAGCAGCTTCCTTTGATGGACCCCCAAAAGCTGACTGACCAGGCAACTGCTTTCAAGGAATGAAAGAGTGTAGGGCTTGTAGCAAACAAGCCAGTTTCAGTCACTCTGTTCCCCCAGGAGAACAACCTTTAGCACCTGAACACTAAGAATGACTCCATTCTCAGAACTTCCCCTCCCCCCAGGAGGTAGGTAAGATTATTTATCCCCATTTGGCAGGTGGGGAGGAAGTGAAAGAGCCAGAGGTCACGAGACTTGCCGAAAGTCCTTGACAGAGCAGACATCAGACCTCAGAGGTTTGGACTCCTGATGCCAGGCCAGGTCTCAGCCAATCCAAGTACACCTTATAAAGGACATGCCAGGATCACAGCCTGGGAGAAGTCTAACCAGAGAGCTGGGTGGATAATACCCTGAGTTGCCTTCAAGAGTCTAAAGACCCCCAAAAAACAAACAAAAAAACTCACCCACCTGAAAGCTAGTGGGGGAGCCTAATTCCCAATACCCAATGGAACCCCACGGTCTGAGCTGATGCTAAAAGTTGTGAAGAAAATGTGGGATTAAGACATTGGCGGGGGCTGGGGGGGGGGTGCAAATGCAACTAAGATTGAAAATACTTTTTGCAGAGGAATATACCACCACAAAATGACATCTATTCAGGTATTGAAATGTTATCAAGCCTATCCTAGAATCTTAGAGCTGGTGGTGGGAGGGGATGGACTGGAGACACCAGAATGCCGGGAGAAGCAGTGGAACAAGATGTGAGGGGCATATGGGACGTGTGAAAATGCTATGATGGGCACTGCCCAGCCATGCATTTGCCCTGGCCCAGGGCATAGTTCCCTTCTTCTTTCTCCACCAAGCTGTTTGGCAGTGGAAGTGGAGGGGACATGATTTTGAGATTTTAAAAATAGAGATTATAGCTGAAGGGGAAACCAGAGAGACCCCTACCCACCAAAAACTAGAGGTCTTGGTCAGAGTGGACAAAACCAACTTTGCAGACAAGGAAAGGCAGTGCAGCTACAAATGAGGCCCAGGTCACAACACCATGCAGAGGTCAGGGCAGCAGGAGAGTGGGGGCGGCGCAGGCACTTAGGCACAACACAGACAAAGGTGGGGGATCAGTGCCTGGGAAAAAAGGGTCTACTAATTCTTTCTAAAGTCACCATTACCAGCAAGATTCTGTGAGATTTCAAAGTGAGTCTGGCATGCTGAATTGGAGGAGCTTTGTTAGGTGAGCTACCTTTCCAGAGGCCCTGCCTAGAACCCAGTCAGCCTGGCTATCAAGTCTCTCTCCCAAAGTCCGCTGACTGAATCCCTGGCAAGGTAGTACTTCACTCTGAACCCTGAAGGGGCTCTCCCTCTGGGCCCCCGTGCTGCTAGAAGCCTTGTAGGCGGAATGGTGAGGAGAGATGGGGAAGAGCTATGAAGCAGAGGATCAAGCAGAGTCCTGTAGATCAGAGTGCTCCTCCCCTACACACTCAGCCACAGACATCTGGAACAAAATCACCCTTTAAAGTGCGCATCTCTCACAAGAAGGGTTCTGGGTGGGAACCCTCTTATTTCCAACCTTGGGGCCTCCTGCCCTTCCACCACAAAAAAGAAAAAAAACTTCTGACAGTTTAACTGCTACTATAAGCTGTGGATCATCATTTTTGGCTCTCTTTACTCCCTCCCTCTGCCATCTGCTCCCAAAGCCTGGACTTTCTCTTGCAGGAGCTAGGGATGGGGAGGAAAGAACAGGGAGGCCCTGATTTTGGAATGTTTCTTCTCCTGTGTGCACCCCCTTCCTTCCTTGCCCCAGGCCTGCTGCTCCCCATCACAACACCCTCTGGGGTTGTCCTGAAAGGACGCCATGGGGTAATGAGCAACAGATCCTGCCTTGGGAGGCTGACTTCATGCCTCCCCTTTCCCCCAAATCTCACTGCCAAGAAAGCCATTCCCTGCTCGGCGTGTGCAAATCCTCTGCCTGCTCACAGCGGCGAGGCAAGGCTCTGGGGTAAAGCCCCAGTCCTGGTCTGGGAAAGAGGTTCATTTTCCCGCATTGGAACGCCCTTCAATGGACAGCTTTACCTCCTGTGGAATGAAAGAGGGACGGAGCAGCGCAGCCCGTGCCTCCTCCCCTTGCATGCCGTATCTTTGGAAGCTCGGGGTTGGCCAGCAGGCCTGAGCACCAGGCTCAGGCTGGGAAGGCTCTACCACATGGGAGCCCTCTCCTGCCGGCTGGCTCTTCCCCTCACTGTCACATAGCTCTCTGGGTCCCAAGACCGTCCTCTCAGGCCTTTCTCGGGGGGGACCCAGCTGGCCTGGGGGAGCACAGCTGGCCTGAGAAACTGAGTTACTGTTCAAGCTCTGTAAACTGATAGAGATGCAGACATCTCCCACCTGTAGCCGATGGCAGGGCAGAGAGAAGAGTTGTGTCGTCCGCCCAGGGCTGCAAGAGGACCAACCCTGGCCATATACAAAGAAGGGGTGCTCAGGGGGCACCTCGATGCTCACTTTGCTCTGCTGCTCACCAACCACAAAATGTAGCATGACAAATCCAGGCCATTGGCTCTCCTGAATGTCCACGACCGTGCTAGAGTCAATCTTCAGCCCCCCACTCACTTCGGCACTGCGCACAAAATCCTGGGTCTGGAGGTCCTCCACCCGCTTCAGCTCTCCCGTAGCCAGCTGGATGATGGCGCCTTTCATGAAATGGGAAGGCAAGTGGGAGGAGGTAATGGGGGGCGGCGTTGGCTCTTTGTCTGGGAAGGTGGCTCTGGCCTGCACGTCCAGACTTGATGCTACCAGGATCTCCGAGCCCACAGGCAGCAGGCCTGAGTCAGTTCCAGTGGGCACCAGGTTGCCATTGGCTACAACCATTGCTTTGGGTAAAGGTCTATGTTTTACTGGTTCCTGATGGGACTGAGGGTAGAACCCACGGGCTTGATTTTTCTCTGCCAGCTCTGCAGGGTTCCTGGCTGACCCTCGCCCCTCACCCTGATGGTCGGGGGGATGATGGGATAGGTTGAGGGGGCTGGGTTCCTCTTTCCTCTGAGCTGCCACCACACGATAGTCCTGAGAAGCTAAAGCGCCAACCACTCGCTGGACCTCAAGGTCGGTGTCCGGGGTCCCCCGGTGTGCTGGTGCCGCTACCTCCACCCGTGGAGTCTGAGAACCTGAAAACAACTGTCCATCCACCACACATTCTACCACTGGCACCAGTCCCTGGCCTTCACCCTTGCTGTTGGGGGAGTCAAGGGCTTCACTTTCCCGTCTTACTAAATTTCGTTCTCGCGGTCTCTGTCCTCCATTTGCAGCAGCTGCTTCCAGAGCAGACTGGCTCTCCTGAGGGGTAAGAACTGGGCTGGCACCTGCTGGAGGGGTTTCATGCAAAGTATACCCAGCAGGTAGCCTGGACATCTGATAATAAATGGGCATCCGACCTGGAGCAAGGTCCAGCGGCTGAGTACTTGAATGATGTGGCAATTGCCCAGGTGGGGAGGTGGCAGAGGGAGCTTTGTTAAATGAGTGGGCTGGGGAGGGAGCCTGTGGGGGAGGAGTGGCTCCTTCTGCCAGAAGTGAGGCATATGGCACAAAGTGTGGAAGGTGAGAGGTGGCAAGGTTGGCAGAAGGAGACAGGAGGGGACTCGGTAGGAAATTAGGTGGCACAGCATAGGGAAGGCTATAAGGAGACCCAATGAACTGCAGTGAGGTGGATGGAAGCTGAGCATAGTGGATTGGGGGATAGTGGATGCCTGGATGTTGAATTAGTGAAGACGCTACATTAAACGTCGGGGGCAAGGGGCTCATATTCACCACAGATGGGAGGCCAGTTGGTGAGAAGGTGGCAGGTGGCACAGCCACCTTATACAGCATGCCATACTGGTCCACTGTCAGACCGGTGATGGCCTCAGCTCCATCACCCCCCAGGCTGACTCTGGTTCCTGCCTGGCTCTGCCCAGCCACCACAACCCCTCGGGACCATTCAGAAGCATCACTGGAGGGTGTGTGGTTAGCGGAGCAGCTGGTAGTTCTCCCCATATCCTCGCTGGTCACGGGGAGGTCTCGTTTCTTTGGTGGAAGGCATTCCTGACTCCTCTCATGAACAGGTTTCATATTGCTTTGTGGTGTTCCTGGAGCCTGGAAGGAGTCGGCTTGCTCCCTGGGGCATCAGAAGGGGCTTCTCTGTAGCTTCCCTGTACCCCTCTCTGCTTCTGGCTGGGGCGCCCACATCTGCTAGGGAACAAATCAGAGGCAAAGAAAAGTAACCTAGGGATGAGCCAAGACAAAGGAAATAGAAAGAACTGTGCCATGGAGGAAGATGTAACAAAAGGGACTGTTAGAAAATAAGGAGGAAAGAGAAAGGGGCAGACAAGGAGGCTACCCCCAACTCATCCAGCCTGGGACATGAGAGAAACACAAGGCACAAAGAGCTATAGGGACAAGCATTCACCAATGCACAAATAACCTGTGGGCTCCACAAGCCCAGAGAGACCAACAGCTTCACAGTTAGTCATGTGTCTCATGAGCCATGAGCACCTTGTCTCTTTTCTGCCTTCTTCCCAAAGGGGTCTTTGAACACATGGTCTTTCCTGCTGGCTCTTTTGGTGTTTTTTTTTGTTTTGTTTTGTTTTGTTTTTTACACATGGAGTTTTGCTCTTGTTGCCCAGGCCAGAGTGCAATGGTGCAATCTCAGTTCACTGCAACCTCCGCCTCCCAGGTTCAAGGAATTCTGCCTCGGCCTCCCGAGTAGCTGGGACTACAGGCATGCACCACCATGCCCAGCTAACTTTATATTTTTAATAGAGAAGGAGTTTCACATGTTGGCCAGGCTAGTCTTGAACTCCTGCCCTTGGGTGATCTGCCTGCCTCAGCCCCCCAAAGTGTTGGGATTATGGGTGTGAGCCACAGCACCCAGCCTCCTGTTGGCTCTTTTTCTTAAGTTTCTCCTTTTGCTACCAAACATGAATGTGCCACCTTCTTTCCTGAACACATGACCTCATCCTTGCTTCCTTTCTGTAGCCTAATTTGGGTTATGATCTCACCTACTACTATCCCAAGCCTGGCTAAAAACTCTCTTCCTCCTTTGCCTCATATCATCCGTACCTCAAAGACCTAGGTGTCAAAATCTTCAGGTCTGCTTGTGTCTTTGTTTTTAAACTTTGCTCCCTAACCAGGTTATGAAAATTAACATCTTTGCCCCATGAAATAATACATTTTAACTCAGCCTCTATATAGTGAGAGTGATTAAATTAGTTTGCTGTCAACTTGTTTCTCCTCTTCACCAAAGAACAACAAAATTCTTCTGACCTTATGTACACTTCCGGTTCCCTAGTCTCAAAAGGCTTCTTTTCTTCTCAGTGATCACCTTCAATTTGCCTTCTCTATTCATTCCCTTTCTTTTTTCTTTGCGCTTTCTTTTACCAATAGCTCTTTCTCCACTGTAGGTCTGCTCCAGGCACCACTCCATAAAATTCTGGTTCCATTCCTCTAAACATGCCTGTTTTTTTCCCCATATCTGTATGGTTCATAAGAAAGTTCTCTTTCCCCTTTCTCTTATTGTCACCTTTTACAAATGCTTCTGTCCATTGTTATAAAGCAACTTTTTGGTCTGAACGCTTCAGTACACATGAACTTTGCTGCCTATTTCTTCCAACCAGGTTCCAGTTCTTTGGATCTGAAAAGAGCTTTCTATATTATATTCTGTTCTGTTTTTCCACTGTGACATCCCAGATATTTTCCTGAAACAAGGAATTCAAAGTGCCGCTATTACCTGAGTTTCCAGTGGTGCTTCTGAGCAGCTGTAGTAAGTGTCCTCCCGGCTGGCTCGGGAGCCTAGAAGATAGAAACAGGAATGGAGTAAGCAGCTGCCTGACCTCTGTAATTCCAAAGCATTACAGTATACACGTCCTTGCCTCATCTTCTTCCCCACAGGTAAATGGTACATCTACCCAGAGTGCCCAGGCAGTTGAACAGAAAGAAAAACATCTCTAGTGTTCCAACCTGTAAGAAGACATCCCTGAAAAAAAATTTTCATGTATCACATTTCATTGGTTTTCCTTAACATCATTTCCCTAACATCTACCTGTGCCTGTTCCCCAAAGGTTAAATTTGCTTCCAATCCAAATTTCAGATAAATGCAAATAAAAATGGAAGCTTTAACATTGTTCCCATATGAACAGTGGTAAGCAGGAAAAATCAACTCCATGGATTTCCCCTTTATTCTGGGCCTGTGAAAACATAAATGTGGTGTTATTTAAATGAAAAAAGCAGCACTAGATGAAAAAGAACAATTATTTATGTTTCTGGGGCAGAAAAAGAGGTCAAGGGGGAGTCACGCAAGGGGTAGGTAGACTTATTAAGAGATTTTCAGGGTTAAAAAAAAATGAGCGTGTGTGTGTGTGTATGTAAAATTTTCTGAGGGACAACTTTATACCAAGTGCTGAATCAGGTATGAAATAAACTGAAAATATTGCCTTGGTCCTCAGGTGGCTAACATTGGTGAAACAAAACTACCGCTAAACCATCAATATGTGAATCTACACTTGCCAGAAACGCAAAGCGTGAAAGAATGGAGCCTTAACCTCTGAAGACAGAGAAAGTAGTACAGATGAGTGAGTGCTCCGAGAAACTGACTATCCTGTCCAAGTCCTATAGAACACGCCAAGCCTCAACCCAAACCAAATGCAACATCTCAAGATTGGCAAGGTGCAGGTGTACACAAAAGGTGGAAGGATAGGAAAACACAGTGGGAAGACAAATTCCTAATTCCACACACACATATTACACAGTGGCATAAATGATGCCTCTTTTCTCCACCAGCAGTTTTAGTAACTGAAAAGCAGTTTGCTTTCTTCTTCATTCCCAACAGAAACTGGGGTCACATCTTCAATCCCAAAATGATCCTTGCTTTCTGTAACGAAAACTTTAAAGAAAACCTGCCTCCAGGTCACCCAGAGTTTAGCAAACATAGGCTAGTAAAAGGACCGAAAGAGGCAAAAGGTCTGCAGAAAGGACAACAAAGAGCCAAGCCTGTGCACCAGGTTCCCACAACGCAAAACACACTTAAGAATCCGAAACCTCAGCCTCTCGAGAACCTCACTGAAGATCTCAAAGGGAAAACGCAGTTTGTGACCCCAACCGAGCTAACAGGCTGTTAGGAGAGCTGCCAACGCTGCTAGCAGAGCCCGGAACCAAGCTCCTCATCACGCTTGGGTCGGAATCAAGGGGCTGAACCCAGGTGCAGACTCAAATTCTCTGCGGGCTAGAGGTGCGCCCGACAGAAAGGGAGGAGAAGCTTGTCAGAGACTAGGGTTATGGCTCCCAGTGGTCCCGCAATCCTTGTGCCAACAAGGGTAGGGCTCGAAATCGAGAGTTCTGCGTTTAGAGAGTAGGGGGTCCACCCTTCACCAAGGCGGCAGGGGCGAGGCCCTGCAGGCGACGCTTCCTTGTTTGGGGGCCCTTCCCGCCCCGCAGACTCGAACACCTTGGCTCTCAGGGACACAGCCTCCGGGGCGCCGGGGCCTGAGGCCGCCTTTCAGGCCAGGCTAGAGAGAAGCGCAAGGGGGTCTAGGTGCGGCCTCTCCCCTCCGTCTGTCCGCGGTTCATGGGCCCCGGCCCGGCGGAGCAACGGGCTCCTCAGGGCCACTTCCTCCGAAGCACGGAGCCCAGGCCTGCCTGGCCCCGGCGGCCACCACTTCCAAGGACACTCACCAGCCCATTTCACAGCGCTTCCCGGGATCCACCAGCTCGTCCCGGAGCCGCCGCAACCGCGGCCGCCGCCATCCCCGGCCCCGGAGCCGCCCCACACCCAGCGCCCCCCCAGCCGGGCGCCCAGAGATGGCGTCAAGCGCGTCCCGCCCCTGGCGCGGAGAGATTGCGTCGCGCTGGGGTGGGAGAGCAACGCCCAGGACTCCCCGGGAAGGGAGGGTGCCACACTCCCATCGCGTTCGGCGTTCCCTCTGTTGGGTGAACAAACTCTTCTCCCTGGGACCGGGTCACGTGAATAGGTCTGGGCCCGGCCCCCTCAACCTGAACCCATAATGACCCCGCAATCGTTCCACCTCAGTAAATTTTGGGGGTTCCCAAACAGCCCTGGGGCGTGGTCATCGGCGACCCCCCATTTCCTGGACTTCTTGTCCTGACTTGTGCAGCCTTTTCTGAGGAACTTCGGGGAACCCCGAGGTGACCTAGGCTCAGGAGAAAAGGAGATGCCTCTTGGGGACCCAGGTGGAGATAGGAAGTCTTTTTTTTTTTTTTTTTTTTTGAGACAGAGTTTCGCTCTTGTTGCCCAGGCTGGAGTGCAATTGCACGATCTCGGCTCACCCAACCTCCTTCTCCCAGGTTCAAGCAATTCTCCTACCTCAGCCTCCTGAGCAGCTGGGATTACAGGCGTGCGCCACCACGCCCGGCTAATTTTTTGTGGGTTTCTCCATGTTGGTAAGGCTGGTCGTGAACTCCCGACCTCAGGTGATCCGCCCGCCTCGGCCTGCCAAAGTACTAGGATTACAAGCGTGAGCCACCGTGCCAGGGCAATAGGAGCTCTTTAAGTGTTGAAAAGTGGCCCCCGAGGGAGGTAAGACAGTGCACCCCACTCAGAATCTAGGGGAAGGTGACAAGGAGTGGAACACCTGAAAGTTTAGAGAGAGGCCGGAGTTTAGTACGGTGAGAAGCAGCTTGGTTTAGTGGAAAGAGGGCTTGACTACTCAGTGAAATATTAGGTCACCATTCATTACAAATTAACTAGTCAACTTCATAGTAACATGAACATCTGCTTAACTTGAGTGAAAACAAAAGTGAGCGCCAGTTGAATTTATGTTTGAATAACAACTGTGTTTCTTTTTGTTTTTAAAGTATAGGTTGGTGCAAAAGTAATTGCGGTTTTGGCCACCGAAATGAAGACTTTCAGTTTCTGCAAACTCTGTTCAATAAATAAAATCGAGCCGGGTGCGGTGGCTCACGCCTGTAATCCCAGCACTTTGGGAGGCCGAGGCGGGCGGATCTCGAGGTCGGGAGATTGAGACCAGCCTGGCTAACACGGTGAAACCCCGTCTCTACTAAAAATACAGAAAATTAGCCGGGCATGGTGGCGAGCGCCTGTAGTCCCAGCTACTCGGGAGGCTGAGGCAGGAGAATGGCGTGAACTCGGGAGGCGGAGATGGCACCACTGCACTCCAGCCTGGGCAATAGAGTGAGACTCCATCTCAAAAAAAAAAAAAAGATATATCATTGCAGTTTAGTGTGTGTGTGTATATATATATATATATATTTTTTTAACCCTGTTGCCCAGGTTAGAGTGCAGTGGTGCCATCTTAGCTCACTGCCTCCTCAAATTCCAGGACTCAAGCAGTCCTCCCACCTCAGCCTCTGGGGTAGGTGCCATGATAGGCATGCACCACCATACCCAGCTAATTTTGTGAAATTTCTTGTAGAGACAAGGTCTTGCTATGTTGCCCAGGCTGGTCTTAGACTCCTGTGCTCAAGTGATCTTCCCTCCTCGGCCTCCCAAAGTGCTGAAATTTCAGGCATGAGCCTACCACACCCAGCCTGGGTTGTATGTATTTGTGTGTATCTGTACAGAAAAGGAGTAGAATACATAACTAATTAACATTGGATATTTTGGGGAAGGAAAGTGGAATTGGGTAGTGGTCAAAAGGCAAAGAACTTATATTATTGTTTGAATATTTAGGAGAATATTATCTTAGAAATAAAAAAAGTAAGTTAAGATACAGATACAATGCATGATCTCTAAGATTCTTTCTAGGGAAGCCTTAGACCTCAATTATGTTTTCTCACCTGGATGAGCACATAAGGCCATAAAAAATTATCAAGCACCACACACACACACACACACACACACACACACCACAAATGGGAAAAAACATAGTGAAGTTACTGCTGTCATCTAAATCATCAGAGTGTTTTGCTTCATTAATATTAATATTGTTCATGACAGTCTCTTCTCTCAGTTTGGCCAAGAAGGAAGTCCTGTGGTCACTCAGTGTGTCCGTTTTAGCACTAACTGGCATTCTGGTTTCTAGTTCATTTCTTAGCTCACTAAACTGGCATTAAAATCGTCAAGATAGGAACCCTTGGACTATCCAAGCATATTCAAGGATAGCTAGTTTCTGCCAGATCAAGATACACACTCGGAGCTGGGTTTTCTTTTTTTTTTTTTTGAGACGGAGTCTCGCTCTGTCGCCCAGGCTGGAGTGCAGTGGCTGGATCTCAGCTCACTGCAAGCTCCGCCTCCCGGGTTTACGCCATTCTCCTGTCTCAGCCTCCTGAGCAGCTGGGACTACAGACGCCCACCACCTCGCCCGGCTAGTTTTTTGTATTTTTTAGTAGAGACGGGGTTTCACCGTGTTAGCCAGGATGGTCTCGATCTCCTGACCTCGTGATCCGCCCGTCTCGGCCTCCCAAAGGGCTGGGATTACAGGCTTGAGCCACCGCGCCCGGCGGAGCTGGGTTTTCTGTACAAATTTGAAAGAGTAGATACAGGTAGATGTAAGCAAAAAAAAGTTTTATGGCTACCAACCATTAACATAATGACGTATGTGATACAAAAGCATGTCCATTAAAATATAAAAAACAGGATGTTCTGATTGGTGAAACACAGGTGATTTCCGGGTTTGGCATGCAGTCCCAAAAGGGTGGGTCATATCTCCGCTGTATCCCATTCCAGAACTCTTTACTACTCTGAGTAATCCTTTTTTCTTTGGTTGTATATCTTGATGGTAGAAAGCTCCATAGCAACAGTTTGACAGGTATATTAGTGATAAGTAAACTAATAAAGTTTTTAGATTTATGGCGCAAAAATAACCAAAAGTTACCTAATTTATCCAAATATCTGTATTATTTTCTGGAATCTGGATAATGCCCCTATTTAAGCTATTTATAGTCAGTAAACCAGGCCCAGGTATGGTGGCTAACTCCTGTAATCCCAGCACTTTGGGAGGCCAAAGCAGGTGAATCACCTGAGGTCAGGAGTTCGAGACTAGCCTGGCCAACTTGGTGAAACCCCATCTCTACTAAAAATACAAAAATTAGCTGGGCATGGTAGCCCGTGCCTATAATCCCAGCTTCTTGAGAGGCTGAGGCAGGATAATTGCTTGAACCGGGGGGCAAAGGTTGCGGTGAGCCAATATCGCGCCACTGCAGTCCAGCCTAGGCAACAGAGTGAGACTCTGTCTCAAAAGAAAAACAAAAACAAAAAACTGATAAAAGTAAAGGGTTTTTTGTTTTTGATGTGTTTTAGGTATTTGGGGGTATTTGGAAAATGAAAAGTTAAACTTCAGTCTGTTTTGTCCACTTCTTCCCTTTCCCTGGATTCCTATTGAATTCCATTGTTGTGTATAGATTGAATTTTTGTGATGGGAGAGCTTGAGCTGCTCTGTTGGAAGGAAAACAAAAATAAAACCCTGTTATGTGGGTTATTTTTCTCCCTGAGCAGTCAGGAGTTGCAAACCAGCTCTCTGTGTTATCTAGTTCTCACTGGTGATATTTCTTGTCCTGTAATACGGGGCGGGGAAACTCAGGAAACTACCCCAACTCTTTTTGACAATGCAGATCAAACCAGAGAGAAGCACTGGTAACCATGCGTGTCATAACAAGAGGAGTAGGTGGCGTCTTTCATACTGTCATGTCTTCCTGTTTGTATACTTGAGTATGTCAAGGTGTCATTTTAGGAAAGGAACTTTTATCTTTGGGTGCTAATTGTAGAGACAACAACAAACCAGCCAGGCGCGGTGTCTCACGCCTGTAATCCCAGCACTTTGTGAGGCCAAGGTAGGCGGATCACTTGAGGTCAGGAGTTCAAGACCAGCCTGGCCAACAGGGTGAAACCCTCTCTCTACTAAAAATACAAAAATTAGCCAGGCATTGTGGCAGGTGCCTGAATCCCAGCTACTTGGGAGGCTGAGGCAGGAGAATGGCTCGAACCCAGGAGGCACAGGTTGCAGTGAGCTGAGATTGCACCACTGCACTCCAGCCTGAGTGACAGAGTGAGACCCTGTTTCCAAAAAAAAAGAACAGCAAATCCCAAGTATACATTGAAATTATACTGATACTCTAGAAACATATTGGTGCCTAGTATTAGATTACTTTTTTTTTTTTTTTTTTGAGATGGAGTCTTACTCTGTCTCCCAGACTGGAGTGCAGTGGCGCAATCTTGGCTCACTGCAACCTCCACCTTCCAGGTTCAGTTGACTCTCCTGCCTCAGCCTCCCGAGTAGCTGGAATTACCGGTGCCTGACACCACGCCCAGCTAAATTTTTTATTTTTAATAGAGACAGGGTTGTTGCCATGTTAGTCAGGCTGGTCTAGAACTCCTGACCTCAGGTGATCCCCGCCTCGGCCTCCAAAAGAGCTGAGATTACAGGGGTGAGCCACCGTGCCTGGCTTTAGATTACTTTTCAAAAGCTTTTCTAGATATCCAAATGGAGAGACAGGCAATTCTCAAGCTTCTGTTTTAGCTATTTCTCTGAACAATTCTGTGTCCTCATTTCCACATGCTTTTTTTTTTTTTTTTTTTTTTTTTTTGAGACGGAGTCTCGCGCTGTGTCACCCAGGCTGGAGTGCAGTGGCGCGATCTCGGCTCACTGCAAGCTCCGCCTCCCAGGTTCACGCCATTCTCCTGCCTCAGCCTCCGAGTAGCTGGGACTACAGGCGCCCGCCACCACGCCCGGCTAGTTTTTTGTATTTTTAGTAGAGACGGGGTTTCACCATGTTAGCCTGGATGGTCTCGATCTCCTGACCTCGTGATCCACCCGCCTCGGCCTCCCAAAGTGCTGGGATTACAGGCTTGAGCCACCGCGCCCGGCCTTTTCCACATGCTTTTAATGTTGTATGACCTTGCTAGATTCCAAAAGGGATTTCCCTTGAAAGTTCATAATATTTTATTTAGAAGGAGGTCTTATAATTTCTCTGTAAGTGACTACTATTTCCTTTGGGGAGGGGGATCTCCATCTCTTGTATATTTCTTCAGACACTTGCCAGGGACTTTCGTTTTTGTCAGAAACTTCCTACGGAACTCTTTTTTTTTTTTTTTTTTTTGAACGGAGTCTCGCTTTGTGGCCCAGGCTGGAGTACAGTGGCCAGATCTCAGCTCACTGCAAGCTCCGCCTCCTGGGTTTATGCCATTCTCCTGCCTCAGCCTCCCGGGTAGCTGGGACTACAGGCGCCCGCCACCTCGCCCGGCTAGTTTTTTGTATTTTTTAGTAGAGACAGGGTTTCACCGTGTTAGCCAGGATGGTCTCGATCTCCTGACTTCGTGATCCGCCCGTCTCGGCCTCCCAAAGGGCTGGGATTACAGGCTTGAGCCACCGCGCCCGGCTCCTGCAGAACTCTTAAAGGTTACAGTAGGAAGACTGACCACTGGAATAAAGTGAAGGACAACTAACCCTTATTTGCACTGTAAGAGTCATATCTGAGGAACTGGTCTACAGAGAAGCAAGTGCATTCAGGCCATTGCTGAGTGGCCAGAAGTTCCCTACAGGAGGCTTGTTGAATGAATAAATTGGGTGTGGAAAAACTGGAGCCATTCGTAATACTAATAACTTTCTCTGGGAAGCTTGCTCAGCAAGGTGACTTGTGAGCTGTTGTGTCTTGTGATGAAATATTCAGCTTTACCTGCAAAGTTAACTTTGTAGTTAATTTGCAACTAGTTATAAATCGCCTATAACTCTCAGGAAAAATGTGAGTAAATACTCCAGGCAGCATGGCAAGCTGCCTCTCAGATCACTGCACAATCCTCTAGGTGATACATCACCTAAGACCTCACTTAGCAATTTTGGAATTTAAAGGAATGTTTCTGACTTGTGAGAATGTGGTAATAATTATGATAGTGATCAACTCATTTTAAATGTTTCCAAAGACTGGACGGGCACGGTGACTCGTGCCTGTAATCCCAGCACTTTGGAAGGCCAACGCGGGCGGATCACTCGAGGCCAGGAGTTCGAAACCAGCCTGGCCAACATGGTGAGACCCTGTCTCTACTAAAAATACAAAAATTGGCCAGGCGCAGGGGCTCATGCCTGAAATTCGAGCACTTTGGGAGGTTGAGGCGGGTGGGATCGCCTGAGGTCAGGAGTTTGAGACCAGCCTGGTCAACGTGGTGAAACTCCGTCTCTACTAAAAATACAAAACTTAGCCCGATGTGGCGGTGGGCACCTGTAATCTCAGCTACTCATGTGGCTGAGGCAGGAGAATTGCTTGAACCCAGGAGGTGGAGGTTGCAGTGAGCCGACATCACGCCATTGCACTCCAGCCTGGATGACAAGAACGAAACTCTGTCTCAAAAAAAAAAGAAAAAGAAAAATTAGCCAGGCGTGGTGGCAGACACCTGTAATCCCAGCTATTCCAGAGGCTAAGGCAGGAGAATCGCTTGAACCTGGGAGGCGGAGGTTGCAGTGAGCCGAGATTGTACCAGTGCACTTCAGCCTGGGTGACAGAGCGAGTGTCCATCTCAAAAAAAAAAAAAAGTTTGCAAAGTCTGTTCTGTATCTTGATCATATCAACATCGAGATCCTGGTTGTGATATTCAACTACACCTTTGGGGAAAGATAGGGGAAATGGTACTCCAGATTTCTCTGTATTGTTTCTTACAATGTGTGACTTACATGTGAATCTACAATTGTCTCAAAATAAAAAGTTTAAATTAAAAAAAGTTTCTGAAGGTTTAAATGTAAAACAATGTCCAGGATGGGCGTGGTGGCTCACGCCTGTAATACCAGCACTTTAGGAGGCCAAGGCCGGCGGATCACGAGGTCAGGAGTTCAAGACCAGCCTGACCAATGTGGTGAATCCCCATGTCTACTAAAAATACAAAAATTAGCCAGGTGTGGTGATGAGCACCAGTAATCCCAGCTACTCAGGAGGCTGAGGCAGGAGAATCTCTTGAACCCGGGAGGCGGAGGTTGCAGTGAGCTAAGATCTTACCACTGCACTCCAGCCTGGGCGACAGAGCAAGACTCCGTCTCAGGAAAAAAAAAAAAAAAAAAAAGTTCAAATTACCAGACTTCTCTCCACAAAGGCAGAGAACTTCTATCTAGTCAGTCTTTTAAATTGTGCAATAGCTATTGAGTTTGAGCCCTCTGGGCAAATTTCTCTGGAAGGGCTCCTTTACCTTTTTTCAAACATGCACACACAATGCTATTCCTTCCATCAGGTGACAGCTCAAGTCCAAGTACACCCATGAGCAGGGGTAGTGCTGCGTGTTGTTTTTCTTAAGTTCAATTTGTTTTCTGTTGCCTTTTGCTCTTTCCTCATTCCCATGGGTCACATGAGTCATTAACGCCTCAATAAACTAAAAAACTGATTATCTCTGCTTATGAGAAGGGTTCAGGTGAAATAAATATTGCATTATGTTAATTAATTGCAGTTCCCTGAGTCTACAGTTAACAGCCCTGTTGATTTATCATCATCTATTAGTAGGAACGTAGCTGTCGCTCAGACTTTCAAATTGATTTTTGGGCTTCTTTAGCCAGGTCTTAAAGATGTTTGTGCATTATTTAGACAATAAAGACCTAAGGAAAGTATCCAAAACACATGACATTTATGCAAACCCACTAGTATCCATTATTATGACCATGAACAATGAGGATGACATTGATGGTATAAACAGCCCTTGTAAATTTTAAACTGCAGGCCGGGCATGGTGGCTCACACCTGTAATCCCAGCACTTTGGGAGGCTGAGGCAGGCAGATCATTTGAGGTCAGGAGTTCGAGACCAGCCTGGCCAAAATGGAGAAACCCCATCTCTACTAAAAGTAGGAAAAAAAAAAATTAGGCATTGTGGTGCATGCCTGTAATCCCAGCTACCCTGGAGGCCGAGGCAGGAGGATCGCTTGAACCCAGGAGGCAGGGGCTGTGGTGAGCCAAGATCACACCACTGCAGGCTGGATGACAGAGTGAAACTGTCTCAAAAATATATATATACATATATATTTTAAACTGCATGTCCACATGTTCTTTTATTTGATCCTGACAATCTGGGGACACATATTATCCAAATAAATATTACCCTCTTTTTACAAATGAAGAAATTTAAATGAAGCACCCTAGTGATTTGATATAAAACAAATTAGCCCTGTCTTACCGAAGTTTATTCCTTTTTTGAAAGGAGATAATAATCTTGAGCTATCTCACCGGAGTTCTATTTGTAACACAGTTCTGTTACCTGGGTACACAATAAATGTGTGCAGATATTGGTGTTGGTGTAACGGTGGCTCAGCATTTATCTGAAACAAATCTGGTATTACCATAATTTCTTTTCCCTGAGCTGTCTAGTGGAAAGAACATTTTCCTACTTTGGACTTAGCCACGCTCCCTTTCAAGCACTGGGCCTTGTGTTTATCTCAGATCCAAATGTAGTCTCATGTCAGCATGTTTTGCAGTGACAGAGTAACTGTCTATTCATGATTAGATGGTAAACATCACCTGTTAGGGTATGGCGCACAGACAGCATATGTAATTTGGAGGCTCACAGGTTTTCTGGGCTTGTGAAAAGACCATTTCCTCAGGACTAAGTCATCAATTGATAACACAAAGTAGAAATACTTTTTTTTTTTTGAGACGTAGTCTCGCTCTGCTGCCCAGGCTGGAGGTGCAATGGTGCGATCTCGGCTCACGTTGCAAGCTCTGCCTCCTTCTCATCTAACAGCATTCTCTTGCCTCAGCCTCCCGAGTAGCTGGGACTACAGGTGCCCGCCACCACACCTGGCTAATTTTTTGTATTTTTTTAGTAGAGACAGGGTTTCACCATGTTAGCCAGGATGGTCTCGATCTCCTGACCTCATGATCTGCCTACCTTGGCCTCCCAAAGTTCTGGGATTACAGGCGTGAGTCACCACACCTGGCCTATTTTCTTCTTCTTTTTTTTTTTTTTTTTGAGACGGAGTCTCGCTCTGTCACCCAGGCTGGAGTACAGTGGCCGGATCTCAGCTTACTACAAGCTCCGCCTCCTGGGTTTACACCGTTCTCCTACCTCAGCCTCCCGAGTAGCTGGGACTACAGGCACCCGCCAGCTCGCCCGGTTAATTTTTTTGTATTTTTTAGTAGAGACAGGGTTTCAGCGTGTTAGCCAGGATTGATTTTCTTCTTAATATAATTTTTCCTTTTCTTTTCTTTTTTTTAAACAGAGTTTTGGTTTATTGTGCAGGCTGGAGTGTGGTGGCATGATCATGGCAGCCTCGATCTCCTGGGCTTAGATGATCTTCCTGCCTCAGTCTGATGAGTAGCTGCGACCACAGGTATGTACCACCATGCCAGGCTAATTTTAAATTATTTGTAGGCCGGGCATGGTGGCTCACGCCTGTAATCCCAGCACTTTGGGAGGCCGAGGCGGGCGGATCACAAGGTCAGGAGATCGAGACCACGGTGAAACCCCGTCTCTACTAAAAATACAAAAAATTAGCCGGGTGCGGTTGTGGGCGCCTGTAGTCCCAGCTACTTGGGAGGCTGAGGCAGGAGAATGGCGGGAACCCGGGAGGCAGAGCTTGCAGTGAGCTGAGATCGTGCCACTGCACTCCAGCCTGGGCGACAGAGCGAGACTCCGTCTCAAAAAAAAAAAAAAAAAAAAAAAAAAATTATTTGTAGACGGCCAGGCACGGTGGTTCACGCCTGTAATCCCAGCATTTTTGGAGGTCGAGACAGGCGGATTGCCTGAGGCCAGGAGTTCTGGCCAACATGGCAAAACCCTATCTCTACTAAAAATACAAAAACTAGCTGGGCATGGTGGCACACACCTGTCCCCGCAGCTGCTCGGGAGCCTCAGGCAGGAGAAATGCTTGAACCTAGGAGGCAGAGTCTCAAAATTTTGAGAGTGAGGCTCAAAAAATAAACAAACAGGCCAGACACGGTGTCATACACCTGTAATATCAGCTATTCGGGAAGGTGAGGCAGAAGAATCGCTTGAACCTGGGAGGCGGAGGTTGAACTGCAGCCAAGATTGCACCACTGCACTCCAGCCTGGGCAACAGAGTGATACTCCGTCTCAAAAAAACAACACAAAACAAAACAAGAACAAGCTCCAGGGAATCTTGTTAATGAATGTGCCAATGTGTTGAGGCAAAGAACATGTATGCAGAACTACTAGTTTTATGTCCTCCCAGTGACTGGTATCAAAGTTCTTCATTAGGGAACTTGTGGGCAAATTAGAGGGAGGTAAAGGAGTTTTCTTGATTACCTCCCAGAATTCCTGCATCTGTTGCAGCACATGACGGGTTCTGACACGACTTTGAAAGCTTCAGCAATGTTAAGGCCATTCATTGCTCCTGCAAGACGGTGTTGAGTTTGTTGATCTCTGGATCAGTGGTTTGCCTAACTTTAAGTTTCATTTTTTGAGGCTGCGTACAGTGGCTCATGCCTGTAATTCCAGCACTTTGGGAGGTGGAGGCAGGTGGGTCACCTGAGGTAAGGGGAGGCTGAGGCAGGAGAATCGCTTGAACCCGAGAGGTGGAGGTTGCAGTGAGCTAAGACTGTGCCATTGCACTCCAGACTGGGCAACAAGAGCAAAACTCCATCTCAAAAAAAAAAAAAAAAAAGAAAAAAGAGTTTAATTTTTTATTTTTTGGATTCAATTCACTTGATTTAAATCTTTTTTTTTTTTTTTTTTTTAAAGACAGAGTCTCGTTCTGTCGCCCAGGCTGGAGTGCAGTGGCACAATCTCGGCTCACTGCAGCCTTCGCCTCCTGGGTTCAGGCGATCCTCCTCCCTCAGTCTCCCAAGTAGCTGGTACTACAGGTGCATACCACTGTGCCTGGCTAAATTTTTTTTTTTGAGATGGAGTCTCATTCTGTTGCCCATGTTGGAGTGCAGTGGCACCATCTCGGCTCGCTGCAAGCTCTGCGTCCCGGGTTCACGCCATTCTACCGCCTCAGCCTCCCGAGTAGCTGGGACTACAGGCTCCTGCCACCATGCCCGGCTAATTTTGTTTTTTGTATTTTTAGTAGAGACGAGGTTTCACCGTGTTTGCCAGGATGGTCTCAATCTCCTGACCTTGTGATCCACCCGCCTCAGCCTTCCAAAGTGCTGGGATTACAGGCGTGAGCCACCATGCCTGACCTAATTTTTGTATTTTTAGTAGAGATGAGGTTTCGCCATGTTGGCCAGGCTGGTCTTGAACTCCTGACCTCAAGTGATCCACTTGCCTCGACCTCCCAAAGTGCTGGGATTGCAGGTGTGAGCCACTGCACCCGGCCTTTATTTCAATCTTTAATATTTTACTTAAATACTTTAATCAGTAACTTGCTAGTCTCCATGGTATTCAAGTGAGAAGGAACATCTCCCCAACGCCAGTTCTCAAAACTCTAGAACAGGGATGCAAAGGCATAGCCATTTCTTTTCTGAGCATAAAGTTCTTCAATAGAGCAGAAGACAATGCTTGGTGTGGTTACCACCAGTAGCACGGATTCCACAGATTAGCTGTATGTCAGTCAGCCAGAGAATGCTGAGAGGTACTCCAGATGTCCTTTGCACACTGGCATTTTAGAAGAGATCTTGATCTTGTTACATTTTCCTCAAACCCTTCAGGGTGTGATTAACCTGCAGGCTATTGACTCCAGTTGCTGAAGTTTCTGACAGCACCCCAGGGCACTTGACTGATTGGAGATCGTCTCCACAATGAATTCTGCACATTCTCCTTTAAAATACCTTGTATTAGAGTTCTCTTAGAGGGGAAGAACTAATAGTTTTTATATATGAGAGTTTATGAAGTATTAACTTACATGATCACAAGGTCCCACAATAGGCTGTCTGCAAGCTGAGGAGCAAGGAGAGCCAGTCAGGAGCAAGGAGAGCCAGTCCGAGTCCCAAAACTGAAAAACTTGGGGTCTGATGTTTGAGGGCAGGAAGCATCCAGCTTGGCAGAAAGATGTAGGCTGGGATGCTAGGCCCATGTCTCCTTTTCACGTTTTTCTGCCTGCTTTATATTCGCTGGCAGCTGATTAAACTGTGCCCACCAGATCAAGGGTGGGTCTGCCTTCCCCAGCCCACTGACTCAAATGTTAATCTCTTTTGGCAACACCCTCACAGACACACCCAGGATCAATACTTTGTATCCTTCAATTAAGTTGACTCTCAGTATTAACTATCATACGCCTTCTAAGCATTTTTTTTTTCCGGAAGTTGTACAAGTAAGCCAAAACTCAAGGATCATCAAACAGACTGTAACAAGTTGGGCATATGAGATCTTTCAGCCCCTCCATCACATACTTTGTCCCCTGCCAACAGATGTATTCAGCAGGGTTACCATCTCCCAGGCAAAGCAATCACATTTATCTCCAGATCTAGACATAAGAATTGAGGTGTCTCTCCTTTCAGTCCCTATGTATGTAACTATATGTAACATACACAAGTGTGTAGATACAGGTATATTAATATATAGGTTTATGTTTCAATTTTAGTTTTTAAAACTGATTTAACATTATATTGTGAAAGTCCTCCATGGGCTACTCTTGAAGCAAGGAAAAGAGGGAAACATAAGACCCCAAATTTCATAATGTTGCGCTTTCCTTAGGGAACTAGACTATTGTCTGGCTGAATCTGTATCTATACTAATCTGGCAGTTGTCAGTTGCATGTAGAGTTGCCTGAGTTTGACCAGTTCTTTTTTTTTTTTTTTTTTTTTTGAGATGGAGTCTCGCTCTGTCGCCCAGGGTGGAGTGCAGTGATGTGATCTGGGCTCACTGCAAGCTCCGCCTTCCGGGTTCACGCCATTCTCCTGCCTCAGCCTCCTGAGTAGCTGGGACTACAGGCGCCTGCCACCATGCCCGGCTAATATTTTTGTATTTTTTTTTAGTAGAGACGGGGTTTCACCGTGTTAGTCAGGATGGTTTTGATCTGACCTCGTGATGCGCCTGCCTCGGCCTCCCAAAGTTCTGGGATTACAGGCATGAGCCACCGTGCCCAGCCGAGTTTGACCAGTTCTAACTCTCTGCACCATAATTGTTTTTTGTTTGTTTTTAGGCACAGTCTCACTCTGTCACCCAGACTGGAGTGCAGTAGTGTGATCTCGGCTCACTGCAACCTCCGCCTTCCGGGCTCAAGTGATCCTCGCACCTCAGCCTCCCAAGTAGCTAGAACCATGGGTGCATGCCACCACGCCCTGCCAATTTTTGTAAAGACGGGGTTTTGTCATGTTGCCCAGGCTGGTCTCAAACTTCTGAGTTCAAGCGATCTGCCCACCTTGGCCTCCCAAAGAATTGGGATTATAGACCAAAGCCACCGTGCCTGGTGTGTCTGTGCCATAATTGTATATGAGGGTATTCCTAGTGTTACTTGTTTGGAATTGTAGGATTATTTGGGGAATTCTTTTTTCTCTTAAGGGATAACCAAAAAATATTTCCTTTTATTAGTCTTTTTAAAAAGTGAAAAAGAAATGCTTTATTATGGCAATGGTATAAAAACTAAGCTTTAACTAAAAACAAAACTTAAAAACTGAGTTTGTTTAGAATTAAAGGGTTTTTTGTTTATTTATTTATTTATTTTTTATTGACAAGTCTTGCTCTGTTTCCCAGGCTGGAGTGCAGTGGCATGATCTCGAGTCACTGCAGCTTCCACCTCCTGGGTTCAAGTGATCCTCTCACCTCAGCCTCCGAAGTAGCTGGGACTACAGACACACCACCACACTGGACTAATTTTTTGTAATTTTTGTAGAGATGGGGTTTTGCCATGTTGCCCAGGCTGGTCTTGAACTCCTGGGCTCAAGTGATCCACCCACCTCAGCCTCCCAAAGTTCTGGGATTATAGGTGTGAGCCACTGCACCTGGCCCCACTTGTTCTTCGTCTAAAACAAATTCATCATAACTGTATGAATCTTGCCTTTCTTTCTTTCTTGGTGATGGTTTGCTGCAGGTGTCTAATGAGCTGTGTGCCAAATACAGCCAAGAATATAATCAATGAGATTGGAATTGTCAGCTCTCAAGTAGTACTATTTCTGGAGACACATATTTTTTCTTCTCTTTTTTCTTTTTCTTTCTTTTTTTTTTTTTTTTGAGACGGAGTCTCACTCTGTTGCCCAGGCTTGAGTGCAATGGCATGATCTCATCTCACTGCAACCTCTGCCCTCTGGGTTCAAGCGATTCTCCTGCCTCAGCCTCCAGAGTAGGTGAGATTATAGGCACTCGCTACCACGCCCGGCTAATTTTTTTTGTATTTTTAGTAGAGACGGGGTTTTACCATGTTGGCTATGCTGGTCTCAAACTCCTGACCTCAGGTGATCTACCTGCCTTGGCCTCCCAAAGTGCTGGGATTACAAGTATAAGCCACCACCCCAGTGACACATATTTTTTCTAAATGAAGAAGTCTGGGAAAAGCTGAGTAACTTAGAACAGATAATTTGGTGCAGACGGAAAGATGTATAGAAATAAGTTTTGCGGGGGGAGGGATTGCATTGGGAGTTATACCTGATGTAAATGACGAGTTGATGGGTGCTGACGAGTTGATGGGTGCAGCACACCAACACGGCACAAGTATACATATGTAACAAACCTGCATGTTATGCACATGTACCCTAGAACTTAAAGTATAATTAAAAAAAAAAAAAGGAAAAAAAAAAGAAATAAGTTTTGCAATGGAGGCAAAGCAACTTGCATAAAGGTCTCAGGCTAGGGAATTGAACTTTATAAAAAAGCTAATGCCGCCAGGCATGGTGGCTCATGCCTGTAATGCCAGCACTTTGGGATGCTGAGGTGGGAGGATCACTTAAGGTCAGGAGTTCAAGACCAGCATGGCCAACATGATGAAACCCCATCTCTATTAAAAATACAAAAAATTAGCTGGACGTGGTGGCGGGCACCCGTAATCCCAGCTACTCAGGAGGCTAAGACAGTAAAATCACTTAAACCCAGGAGGCGCAGGTTGCAGTGAGCCAAGATCACACCATTGCACTCCAGCCTGGATGACAGAGTGAGACTCTCTCTCTCAAAAAAAAAGTGAAAGTCAAGAAAACTGAGCTGATTTCTTTTTAAAGAAAGTACACATTGGCCGGGCATGGTGGCTCACGCCTGTAATCCGAGCATTTTGGGAGCCTGAGGCGGGTGGATTACGAGGTCAAGAGATCGAGACCACCCAGGCTAACATGGTGAAACCCCATCTCTACTAAAACTACAAAAATTAACCGGGCATGGTAGTGCATGCCTGTAATCCTAGCTACTTAGGAGACTGAGGCAGGAGAATCGCTTGAACCTGGGAGGTGGAGGTTGCAGTGAGCTGAAATCATACCGCTGCACTCCAGCCTGGAGGACAGAGCAAGACTCCATCTCAGAGAAAAAAGAAAAAAGAAAAAAAGTAAAGTACACAGTTTCCTAAATATAACTGGCTTAGTAATATAAAGGAAGCTAATGAAATTTAGAAGTTTCATTGTTCAAACATCTGACATCATGACCACATTTACGTAATTCAAAACTGACATTCAGTGGAACACAGAGATCTGGCCACAGCAGTTGCTTCAGGCTGGTGGACATTTTTTGTCATTCAGGGTGTCCATTCTGATTGGCTAGTGCCATGTTGTACTGGTTCTTGAACATGTTGACTGTCACCCTTGACATAATTCAAATACTTATCACAGAATCAGAACTGTTGATTCAAAGTTTGGATTTTTTTTTTTTTTTTTGAGACAGAGTCTGGCGCTGCAGCCCAGGCTGGAGTGCAGTGGTGTGATCTCAGCTCACTGCTGTATTTTTAGTAGAGACAGGGTCTCACCATGTTGCCCAGACTGGTCTTGAAATCCTGGCCTCAGGTGATCCACCCACCTTGGCCTCTCAAAGTGCTGGTATTACAGGCGTGAGCCACCATGCCCGGCCTTTTCTTATATTCACTTTTTTCCTCATATTATGCTTGGTTTGAAGTTCTCTAACTCCAGAATAGGGCTCTCTTATACATTCACAAGCAAGGCCCCTTTTTGTTGCTAAATTATACATCATCTAAAAAAATTATACAGTAGTCCCTGCTTATCCGTGGGGACCACCACCAAGACCCCCATTGGATGCCTGAAACTACAGATCGTACCGAACCTGAATAAGTTTCTGTACATGTTTCTCACCCCCAAATTTAAGGCTTTTTCCATCGTAACTAAGCATTTATCACTCTCTACGGCCAAAAGTTTTGCAGTTTGTTTGAGCTGCGACAGCCAAACTAGCATGAATTTCTTTTTCCTTCTTCACAATTTCACAGATAGAAGATTCATTCTTGGCTGCGCACGGTGGCTGACACCTGTAACCCTAGCATTTTGGGAGGACAGGCAGGTGGATCACTTGAGCCCAGGAGTTAGAGACCAGCCTGGGCAACATGGTGAAACCTAAACCCTGTCTCTACCAAAAAATAATTTTTAAAAAAATTAGCCAGCTGTGGTGGCACGTGCCTGTAGTCTCAGCTACTCGGGAGGCTGAGGTGGGAGGATACCTTAAGACTGGGAGGCAGAGGTTGCAGAAAGCCAAGATCCTGCCACTGAACTTCAGCCTGGGTGACAGTGAGACCCTGTCTCAAAAAAAAGAAAAAAAAAAAAAAAGAAGAAGATTCATGCTACCCATAGATCTTTGCTCTTTGCAACCTTACCATTTTTTTCTTTCCTTACACCAATTTTTTTTTTTTTTTTTGGAGACAGTTTTGCTCTTGTCGCCCAGGCTGGAGTGCAATGTCATGATCTCGGCTCACTGCAACCTCCACCTCCCAGGTTCAAGCAATTCTCCTGCCTCAGCCTCCCGAGTAGCTGGGATTACAGCATGTGCCACCACACCCACACCCAGCTAATTTTTGTAATTTTAGTAGAGATGAGATTTCACCATATGGGCCAGGATGGTCTTGATCCCCTGACCTTGTGATCCGCCCTCCTCGGCCTCCCAAAGTGCTGGGATTACAGGCGTGAACCACCATGTCTGGCCCATGGTGAGTACTTTTAAGATGCGAAAATTGACTTAAAGCTGAGGTTTTTATTGTGCACTGAAAGACTTTTTTTCTACTTAGTGATGTGGCTTCTAGAGTAGTTCTGGAAGAATTGTAAAGCAGGTAAAATTTGTACTTTTTCTCTGCCCACATACTATTCCTAACAGACCCTTATAAGTGGTTAACAATAGAGTAGAAAACAAAAAAACGAAAGTACCCAAAAGTGTTATATCCAGAAGGGTGTGAAACATTTTTAGTTATTTTATCCCTGGTCCTCTACTAAAAATAGAAAAAAAAAAAAACATTAGCGGAGCATGGTGGCGCATGCCTGTAATCCCAGCTACTTGGGAGGCTGAGGTAGGAGAATCGCTTGAACCTGGGAGGCAGAGGTTGTGGTGAGCTGAGATCACACCATTGCACTCCAGCCTGGGTAACAGGAGTGAAACTCCTTCTAAAAAAAAAGAAAAAAAAGAAAGAAGAGTATGAGTTCAGGAGTGAAACGATCCATATTCAAATCCTTGCTCCACCATATATTAACCGTGAGACCTCAGGCAAGTGTCAACAACTCAGTTTTCCAGGTTGGGGATAATGGTATTTCCTAACTCATAAGTTTGTTGAGATGACTCAATTAGCTAATACACATAAAGAATTTAAATGCAATGTCTGGAACGTAACAAATGTAATCAAATTTTGCTTTTGCTTTTTGTCATTGTCATCATTATCATGGGAGGTGAATTAAGCCTCCAGAAGGAGGCCATGAACTGTCTTAGGACAAGAGAGATTTTCCCCTAATGCATCTCAAATCGTTTAATGTAGGGAGCTACTTGTTTTAGTGATTGATTAAGCTGTCTCTGGAGACTTCTTTATAAAGGATGGCTTCATACTTGGGTGCCAAACTTCTGCTTAGTGCAGGCATGAAGCAAAAAGTCTGTTCCATCTCCTGTGTTCCCACTGCTCTGCTTTCAGATTGCTGCATGTATCGTGTTGGATTCCAGAGAAGGGGCACATTTATCTTTGCTGATGATGGTTTCCTGATAGGGATTTTTTTTTTTTTTTTTTTTTTTTTTTTTTTTTGAGACAGAGTCTTGCTGTGTCTTACTCCCAGGCTGGAGTGCAGTGGCGTGATCTCAGCTCACTGCAAGCTCTGCCTTTCGGGTTCACGCTATTCTCCTGCCTCAGTCTCCCGAGTAGCTGGGACTACAGGTGCCCGCCACCATGCCTGGCTAATTTTTTTCTGTATTTTTAGTAGAGATGGGGTTTCACCGTGTTAGCCAGGATGGTCTCGATCTCCTGACCTCGTGATCCGGCCTCCCTAAGTGCTGGGATTACAGGTGTGAGCCACCGCGCCTGGCCCCTGATATGGACTCTTTACTCTTGTTCTCTTCCAAAGAGTTACATAGCTTGTTGAAAAATGACACATTGTATACATTTAAACAATACAGAAAGGGACTTTAAAGAAGTAAAAGACATATGAAATGTCACTAGAGATGTGCTCAAGGGCTTAGTCTTTGGACCTCTTCCCAACTCTTTAGCTGACTTCATCCAACCTCATATTTTACAATACCTTCTTTATGGTGGGGGCTTCCACATGTATAGTATTACCTAAGGCTTCTCAGTTTATATGAGCTCCAGGTTCATATATCCTCCTGCCTTCTTGACATCTTCACTTGAGTGTTTTGTAGACATCTCCAACTTAACATGTCCCAGAGTGCTCTCACCCCTTCCAAAATATCTACTCATTTTACCATTAATGGTAATTCTATGTATGCTAGGACAAAAATACTGATATCTTCCTTGACTCCTCCTTTTCTCTCAACCCCTACCCACCTAGGCTGGAGTGCAGTGGTGCAATCTTGGCTCACTGCAACCTTTGCCTCCTGGGTTCAAGTGATTCTCGTGCCTCAGCCTCCCAA
Source organism: Theropithecus gelada (assembly GCF_003255815.1). NCBI lineage: Eukaryota > Metazoa > Chordata > Mammalia > Primates > Cercopithecidae > Theropithecus > Theropithecus gelada. The sequence goes on from NC_037688.1 coordinate 30,300,594, forward strand.
GTAGCAGGGATTACAGGCACACACCACCACACCCAGCTGATTTTTAAATTTTTAGTAAAGACAGGGTTTCACCATGTTGGCCAGGCGGTCTTCAACTCCTGACTTCAAGTGATCCACCTGTCTCGGCCTCCCAAAGTGCTGGGGTTACAGGCGTGAACCACTGCACCTGGCCTCCAGTGTGTTTTTATTTTTATTTTTATTTTTTTGCTTTGAGATAGATTCTCGCTCTGTCACCCACGCTGGAGTACAGTGGCTCAATTTCAGCTCACTGCAACCTCTGCCTTCCGGATTCAAGCAATTCTCTGGCCTCAGCCTCCTGAGTAGCTAGGATTACAGGTGCCTGCCACCACACCCGGCTCATTTTTTATATTTTTGGTAGAGATGGGGGTTTCACTATGTTGTCCAGGCTGGTCTCGAACTCCTGACCTTAAGTGATCTACCCACCTCCACCTCCCAAAGTGCTGCCATTAGAGACGTGAGCCATATTTCACTTAGAATCACAGGCAAAGTCTTTCCCACAACCCATACCTTCCCTCCCCATCACTCTGACTTCATTCCCCCCAACCTTCCTCCTTGCTTACTCTGCCTTAGCCACACTGGCCACTTTATGCTTCTTCAACTGCCCGAGAAGAGTCCAGCCTCAGGGCCTTTGTATCTCCTTCCGGTATTCTGTGTTCTCTAGATATCTGCCTGGTTCCTCCCTTACTTCCTTAAATGTTCCCTTAAATGTTCTCTTCTCTGTGAGGCCCTTCCTGGCTATATTCTCTAAAATGTCAACCTCCTCCCTCTTCTTTGCTATTTTTTTTTCCTTCTGTAGCATTTATCTCTGTCTCACATCCTGCATAGTGATTGTGTTTATTATTTGTCTCCCCCACTAGAATGTCAGTTCCATGAGGGAAGGGACTTTTATCACGGTTGCATCCCCAGCCCTGTTCCTGTCTGTTCATTTTGTCAAATGAATGAATAAATCTGGAGTTTACCACTGCTAAAGTTTAATAAACTTTCTTGTAGACCTGTCTATGCGTATTTACATTTAGCTCTTAACGGTCTGTGTGCTAGTGTCTAACCTCATAGGTACTCAAAACATAGGCATAGAAAGAGAGAGAAGGAAGAAGCCTGTGGACTGGAAGGCCCAAAGTTTGCTTTTAACTCTCATTGACTATAAGCTTCATGAGGGCAGGAACCATGTCTCTTTGCTCACCATTTCTTCCCCAGTGATTCCAGGAATGTTTGGCATGTAGTAAGCATGCAGTAAACCAATGTATAAAAGATTCAGAACCTGGCCAGGCACGGTGGCTCACACCTGTAATCCCAGCACTTTGGGAGGCCAAGGTGGGCAGATCACCTGAGGTCAGGAGTTCGAGACCAGCCTGACTCCAACATGGAGAAACCCCGTCTCTATTAAAAATACAAAATTAGCCAGGCGTGGTGGTGCATGCCTGTAATCCCAGCTACTTGAGAGACTGAGGCAGGAGAATTGCTTGAACCCAGGAGGTGGAGGTTGTGGTGAGCCCAGATCGCGCCATTGCACTCCTGCCTGGGCAACAAGAGCAAAAAAAAAAAAAAAAAAAAAAAGAAAGAAAGAAAGGAAAGAGGCCGGGCGCGGTGGCTCAAGCCTGTAATCCCAGCACTTTGGGAGGCCGAGACGGGCGGATCATGAGGTCAGGAGATCGAGACCATCCTGGCTAACACGGTGAAACCCCGTCTCTATTAAGAAATACAAAAAACTAGCCGGGCGAGGCGGCGGGCGCCTGTGGTCCCAGCTACTCGGGAGGCTGAGGCCGGAGAATGGCGTGAACCCGGGAGGCGGAGCTTGCAGTGAGCTGAGATCCGGCCACTGCACTCCAGCCTGGGCGAAAGAGCGAGACTCCGTCTCAAAAAAAATAAAATAAAAAAAAAAAAAAAGAAAGAAAGGAAAGAAAAAAAACATTGAGAACCTAGTGGAATTCTTACCCTCTTGTAAGGCTGAAGCCCCAGCAGACCTGGTCAGCATTGGATTTACCGATGATGCCAAGAAAGATGACCTCGGCAGAGGAGACGGTACTGTAGTAAGAACTGGTGATCAACTCAGTGTCTCAACAATGTTTGCACCAGGACCCTTACATGTCATCTCCAGCCCTTTGTTGCTCTGTCCTTCCTCCTAAAAGACAGAGCAGTATGGATAAGGAAACAAAATCTGGAAGGAGACTACGGGTAGTGACAAAATACATTTTTTTTTTTTGAGATTGAGTCTTGCTCTGTCACCCAGGCTGGAGTGCAGTGGTGTGATCTCGGCTCACTACAACCTCTGCCTCCTGGGTTCAAGTGATCCTCCCACCTTAGCCTCCCAGGTAGCTAGGATTGCAGGTGCACTCCACCACACCCAGCTGATTTTTGTATTTTTTGTAACGATGGGGTTTCATCATATTGGTCAGGTTGGTCTTGAACTTCTGACCTCAAGTGATCTGTCCGCCTCAGCCTCCCAAAGTTCTGGGATTACAGGCATGAGCCACTGCACCCAGCTACATTTTTTTTTTTTTTTTTGAGACAGGGTCTTACTCTGTTGCCCAGGCTGGAGTTCTATTGCATGTTCTTGGCTCACTCAAAGGCATGTTCTAACCTCTGCCTTTCAGACTTAGGCAATCCTCTCATCTCAGTCTCCTGAGTAACTTGGACCACAGGTGCACACCACCATGCCCAGCTAATTTAAAAATTTTTTGTAGAGATAAGGTCTCATTATGTTTCCCAGGCTGGTCTCTGAACTCTTGAGCTCAAGTGATCCTCCCTCCTTGGCCTCTCAAAGTGCTGGGATTACAAGTGTGAGCCACTGCATTCAGCCCAAAATACATTTCTTTTTTTTTTTTTTTTTTGAGACGGAGTCTCACTCTGTCACACAGGCTGGAGTGCAGCGGCGCAATCTCTGCTCACTACAATCTCTACCTTCTGGGTTCAAGCAATTGTCCTGCCTCAGCCTCCCAAGCAGCTGAGACTACAGGCACGCCCAGCTAATTTTTGTATTTTAGTAGAAAGACAGGGTTTCACCATATTGGTCAGACTGGTCTTGAACTCCTGATGTCAGGTGATCTGCCCCCCTCGGCCTCCTGAAGTGCTGGGATTACAGGCATGAGACACTGCACCCGGTCTGATCTTTGTAATGTTTTTAAGGATGGAGGGATATTTGCAATCATTTAGTTGATATGCAATGTATTTTTACGCTTAAATCATAAGAAAAGAAGGCTATAGTCTCTCAGCAACCTCTAAACAATAAAACAGTACAGACTGCAGAGAACATTTTTATGAACTGGACAAATTTGAAAGTCTTAATGTACAGTGATTTAGACTCATGTTTTAGATTAGATATATTCAATTCATGTAATATGGAGAACAATTTACTTTTATGTTGAAAATAGTATTAAGTCTGGGCGCAGTGGATCATGCCTGTAATCCCAGCACTTTGGGAGGCGGAGGCGGGGAGATCACCTGAGGTCAGGAGTTCAAGACCAGCCTGGTCAACATAGTGGAACCCATCGCTCCTAAAAATACAAAATTAGTCAGGCATGGTGGCACATACCTGTAATCCCAGTTACTCAGGAGGCTGAGGCAGGAGAATCATTTGAACCCAGGAGGTGGAGGTTGCATTGAGCTGAGATTGCATCATTGCACTCCAGCCTGGGCAACAAGAGCAAAATTGTCTCAAAAAAAGAAAAAGAAAAGAAAAAAAGAAAGAAAATAGTATTAAAAACTTTGGGTGGGTATGGTGGCTCAGACCTATAATCTCAGCACTTTGGGATGCCAAGGCAAGAGAATCATTTGAGCCCAGGAGTTTGAGACCAGCCTGGGCAACATGGAAAAACTTCATTTCTATAAAATATAAAAACAAATAAGCTTGGCATGATGGTGTGTGCCTGTGGTCCCACCTACTGTGGTGTCTGAGGTGGGAGGATCCCTTGGACCCAAGGGGTCAAAGTTGTGGTGAGCCATGATCGCGTCACTGCACTCCAGCCTTGGTGACAGAGCAAGACTTTATCTCAATAAAAAAGAAAACCTCACAAAATTTGTATACATAAATCTGAAGAGGTCAAATAAATAAAAACTGAAGAGCTGTAGGCACTAATTTTCTTTACTTTTTATTCCTTCAGCATAAATATAACTTCTTTGATTACTTTGCTAGGCTTTTTTTTTTTTTTTTTGGTTTTTACTTCAAAATTTTCCTCATTACTTGCTAGACATTTCTGAGCCTGAAGCTCTTTTTCTGAGACTTTATATTTCATACATAATCTAAGTCTGATTTTCTTGTTGAAATTATTTGTCTCAACCACACCTTGTATATTGCTCAGCTTCTAGTCTTGAAATTTGAGTCCTCTGATTTAAAAATAAAACAAAGAAAACCTTATTATGGAAAATTTTAGATACTGCATTTACAAAATTAGAGAGAATTACATATGAACTCCCATGTACCTATCATTCAGTTTCAATAGTTATCAATGTTCTGCTGCTCTTATTTCATCTATCTCTTCTTAACTTTTCTGGGGGAGAAAGCAGAGGAAGAATTTAAGCAAATGTCAGAAATTATATAATTGCAACTGTAAATACTTCATTACATATCTCTAACACATATCCTTTGTTTAACATAAAACAATGTCATTATTCTCATTATAATGAAAAGAAGTCCTGGCCAGGCACAGTGGCTCACACCTGTAATCCCAGCACCTTGGGAGGCCAAGGCAGATGGATCACGAGGTCAGGAATTCGAGACCAGCCTATCCAACATGGTGAAACCCCCGTTTCTATTAAAAATACAAAAATTAGCTGGGCGTGGTGGTGCGTGCCTGTAATCCCAGCTACTCAGGAGGCTGGGGCAGGAGAATCGAAGTGGAGGTTTCAGTGAGCCGAGATCATGCCATTGCACTCCAGCCTGGGTGACAAGAGCGAGACTCCGTCTTGAAATAAATAAATAAATAAAATAAAATATAAATAAAAGAAGTCCTTAATACCATGTAATATTCATCTATATTAAATTTATCCAACTGTCTCAAAAATGAATTATGCAGTTATTTTGTTGAAATCAGGATACAAAAAGATCCACATGTTGTATTTAGTTGCTATGTCTCTGAGGTCTTTTAATCTTCAACACTTCCTTTTTACCCCATTGCTCCTTTTTCCCTCTCTATTTATTTATTGGAGAAAATGTCCTCTGATTGTTGTTTTTTTTTTTTTTTTTTTGAGATGGAGTTTTGGTCTTGTCGCCCAGGCTGGAGTGCAATGGCACGATCTTGGCTCACCGCAACCTCTGCCTCCTGGGTTCAAGCGATTCTCCTGCCTCAGCCTCTTGAGTAGCTGGGATCACAGGCATGTGCCACCACGCCTGGCTAATTTCGTATGTTTAGTAGAGACGGGGTTTCTCCATGTTGGTCAGGCTGGTCTCAAACTCCCAAGTTCAGGTGATCAGCCCGCCTCTGCCTCCCAAAGTGCTAGGATTACAGGCGTGAGCCACCGCGCCCGGTCGCCTCCTCTGATTTTATTAAACAAACATCTTTCACAAACAGCATCTCCAGGCTCAAAGATAAAACATTTCCTGGGTTCTTATATGAGGCTATAGGTGACAGAAGCAGCAAGACCTATGGTCACTGTAAAGCTAATTGTTAGAAAGCACTAAAAAACAAAACAAAACAAAACAAAACAAAACTTCACCCCAAACAGGGTGGGAGCGGTGGCTCACACCTGTAATCCCAGCACTTTGGGAGGCTGAGGCAGGCGGATCACGAGGACAGGAGATTGAGACCATCCTGGCTAACACGGTGAAAACCCGTCTCTACTAAAAATACAAAAACAAAATTAGCTGGGCGAGGTGACAGGCGCCTGTAGTCCCAGCTACTTGGGAGGCTGAGGCGGGAGAATGGCGAACCTGGGAGGCTGAGCTTGCAGTTAGCCGAGATCACGCCACTGCACTCCAGAACCTCTGCCTCCTGGGTTCAAGCAATTCTCCTACCTCAGCCTCCCAAGTAGCTGGGATTACAGGTGTGTGCCACAACGCCTGGCTATTTTTTGTATTTTTAGTAGAACCGGGGTTTTGCATGTTGGCCAGGCTGGTCTGAACTCTTGGCCTCAAGTGATCCTTCCACACTGGCTTCTCAAACTGCTGGGATTACAGGTGTGAGCCACCGCACCTGGCCTCATTGAAGATATTTGAGTTGTTATAAGACTATTTATTTTGTCCAGGTACTGTTTCTCACGCATATAATCCCAGCACTTTGGGAAGTCAAGGAGAGATAATTGCTTGAGTCCAGGAGTTCATGACCAGCCTGGGCAACATGGTGAGACCCCATCTCTACAGAATAATTAAAAAACAAAAATAGCTGGGCATGGTGGTGCACACCTGTAGTCCTAGCTACTTAGGAGGTTAAGGTGGGAGGATGGCTTGATCCCAGGAGGTTCAGGCTGCAGTGAGCCATGATTATGGCATTGCATTCCAGTCTGGGCAATGAAGTGAGACTCCCTTTCAAGAAAAAAAGAAAAGAAAAAAATATATATATACTTCTTCTTTTTTTTTTTTTTGAGATGGAGTCTCGCTCTGTCGCCCAGGCTGGAGTGCAGTGGCGGGATCTCAGCTCACTGCAAGCTCCGCCTCCCGGGTTTACGCCGTTCTCCTGCCCCAGCCTCCCAAGTAGCTGGGACTACAGACGCCCGCCACCTCGCCCGGCTAGGTTTTTGTATTTTTTAGTAGAGACGGGGTTTCACCGTGTTAGCCAGGATGATCTCGATCTCCTGACCTCGTGATCCGCCCATCTTGGCCTCCCAAAGTGCTAGGATTACAGGCTTGAGCCACCGCGTCCAGCCCTATGTATATTTCTTTAGCACTTAGTATGTGCTCAACAAATATTAGTTTCCATTATTTCCTATATTCTAGTGGACTAAATGTTAGTGATTCTGTGAGACTGGAGAGGCCAGAAAAGAAGGCCAAATTATTATTATTTTTTGGTTTCTTGGATAACTAGCTTTTGTTTGTTTTTATTATTTTTTTGAGACAGGGTCTTACTCTGTCACCCAGGCTGGAGTGTAGTGGCTCGATCACTGCTCACTGCAGCCTTTATCTCCCCCAGCTCAGGTGATCCTCCCATCTCAGCCTCCTGAGTAGCTGGGACTACAGGCACACATCACCACACCTGGCTAATTTCTTTCTTTCTTTCTGTTTCCCTCCCTCCCTCCCTTCCTTCCTTCTTGTCTCTCTCTCTGTCTCTCTCTGTCTCTCTCTCTCTCTCTCTTTCTTTTTTTTTTTTTTTTTTTTTTTTTTGAGACGGAGTCTCGCGCTGTGTCACCCAGGCTGGAGTGCAGTGGCCCGATCTCGGCTCACTGCAAGCTCCGCCTCCCAGGTTCAGGCCATTCTCCTGCCTCAGCCTCCGAGTAGCTGGGACTACAGGCGCCCGCCACCACGCCCGGCTAGTTTTTTGTATTTTTAGTAGAGACGGGGTTTCACCATGTTAGCCAGGATGGTCTCGATCTCCTGACCTCGTGATCCGCCCGCCTCGGCCTCCCAAAGTGCTGGGATTACAGGCTTGAGCCACCGCGCCCGGCCTTCTCTCTCTCTTTCTTTCTTCTTTTTTCTGAGACGGAATCTCGCTCTGTCTCCCAGGCTGGAATGCAATGACTCGCAATCTCCGCCCACTGCAAGTTCCGCCTCCCGGGTTCACACCATTCTCCTGCCTCGGCCTCCCAAGTAGCTGGGACTATAGCCGCCTGCCACCACGCCCAGCTAATTTTATGTATTTTTTAGTAGAGACGGGGTTTCACCGTGTTAGCCAGGATGGTGTCGATCTCCTGACCTCGTGATCTATCTGCCTCGGCCTCCCAAAGTGCTGGGATTACAAGCATGAGCCACTGCGCCCGGCCCCATTTTTCTTTTCAATATACTTTATTTTTAAGATTCATTTTAGGCTCATACCCAAAAGCCAAATTAATTTTTAGATGTAATTATTGGTTATGCAAAATTTTTAATTCAGAATTCTCTTTTATGTATCCCGGGAGTATACATTCCTCCTTTTGCATATGAGAAGGTGATACCTATAAACCAATGACTCTTTAAAAACTCGATTTGGGGTTAGGCGCAGTGGGTCATGCCTGTAATCCCAGCATTTTGGGAGGCCGAGGCGGGTGGATCACGAGGACAGGAGTTGGAGACCAGCCTGACCAACATGGTGAAACCCCCGTCTCTACTAAAAATACAAAAAAATCAGACAGGTGTGGTGGCGCACACCTGTAATCCCAGCTACTCAGGAGGTTGAGACAGGAGAACAGCTTAAACCCCGGAGGCGGAGGTTGCAGTGAGCCGAAATTGCACCACTGCTCTGCACTCCAGCCTGGCGACAGAGCGAGACTCCATTTCAAAACAAACAAACAAACAAACAAAAAACATCAGTTTCGTCTTGAATGTTTCATTCTAAGATTTTCTACTCCTCATAAAAGACAAGTTTATTTAAAGAATATGGAGTTAGAGAGATCTTTAGGTCCAGGCCAGGGACCCACTTGCATAGCAAACTGCTTGCCTCTCCTTAGAAGTAAGACACCTCACTCTTGGCACCTACCTGGGTCCTGGACCATCAGCTGGCATGTGTGGACGGCTTGGCGAAGGAGTTTGTTGTTCCCTGAGCTGGGCACTAGGGACTGGCTGCCCCAGTTACTGCAGATGTCTTAACACTTCTTGGACGTCCCAGGCTAATTTTAAAGCAACTGATAGAACTGATTTTGGAAGAACAAGTTTAAAACTATGCAATTAAAGGAAAACAAAAACAATTTACTATAGATTTTTCTAGACAAATGATGGTGCCCATATTTATACATATTTTCGAGATGAGGTCTCACTGTGCTGTCCTAGCTAGTCTCAAACTTCTGGGTTCAAGCGTTTTTCCTGCCTCATCCTCCTGAGTAGCTGGCACTACATGTATGAGCCACTGCTCCTGGCTCAGTGGTGTCCATATTAAGGAAATAAAATTACTTGAGTAGAAGACAACAGATCAGAAATCCTGCTTTGTTTCTAGATGGTGCATTCTCTTCTAATGACCTTAGTTTTGTCATTCCTCACGGGAGAATGCCACCATTTCCTCAATTTGCAATTTAAGTTGATTGCAGTCTCATACCTGGTAAAGTTTTTCCCTCCAAAGGTGCCAAAATAATACTGAATAATTTACAAGTCAAGAAAAACTACTCTACGAAAAAGAAAATATTGTGACATAAAGCATCTCAGGTGGCACTCTGGGCTGCCTTTTTTTTTTTTTTTTTCCTAAGATGGAGTCTCACTCCGTTGCCCAGGCTGGAGTGCAGTGATACAGTCTCGGATCACTGCAACCTCCACCTCCCGGGTTCAGGTAATTCTCCTGGCTCAGCCTCTGGAGTACTGGGATTACTGCTGCCTGCCACCATGCCTGGCTAATTTTTGTATTTTTAGAAGAGACAGGGTTTCACCATGTGAGCCAGGCTGGTCTCGAACTCCTGACCTCAGGTGATCCACCTGCCATGGCTTCCCAAAGTGCTGGAATTACAGACGTGAGCCACCATGCCTGGCCTAGGGCTGCCTCTTTTGAAAAAAATTTCTGAAACAAAGCAGCAGCTTGGCAGAAGCTAATGTCCTCTGGGCTTTGGTCTTTACTGTTTTACCTATAGCAGAGTTCCTAACGCTCTTGGTAAGAGGTCAAAGAGTGTGTGGAGTTGGCTGCTTGAATTTTAATTTTTACATCCTTTCTGGCTTTTGTCATAGGTGAAAGATGAATTCCTAAACTCTTGTCTCAGGCCAGCATACATTGTGATTAGGGACTGTGCTTTAAAAGAATTGTGAAAATGCTTTTTGTGAAAACATTACATAAACAGCAGACAGGCTAATATCTCTCTGACTTTCAGTCTTATTTATAGATTCGTGTGACTCAAAGGATAACAAAACAGGCCAGTGGAGCCGCCTCTTTGACTCACGTCACTGTATTTCTTACACGGCTGTGCCCCTCTTCACTCTCCTTTCTCGGTTGAGATCTCTGGCACGTGGAGAGGCAGGAAGGGTTCCTTGTGAAAGATGCTGACCGCATTTCTTCAGAGAGAGCTTTCCCCATCTGCTCTAAAGGTCATATGGGCTTCAACTGCTGATACTGACCGAATCATTTAAGAAACTCACTGTTGCGGACGCAGTGGCTCAAGTCTGTAATCCTAGCACTTTGGGAGGCTGAGGCAGGCAGATCACGAGGTCAGGAGTTTGAGACCAGCCTGGCCAATATGATGAAACCCGTCTCTACTAAAAATACAAAAATTAGCTGAGCGCAGGGGCACACCCCTGTAGTCCTAGCTACTCAGGAGGCTGAGGAAGGAGAATTGTTTGAATCCGGGAGGCGGAGGTTGCAGTGAGCCAAGACTGTGCAGCTGTACTCCAGCCTGGCCAACAGAGCGAGACCCTGTCTCAAAAAAAAAAAAAAAAAAAAAATGAAAGAAACTCACTGCATCCCTAAGCCCAAACAAGACAGTTCCCTTCTAGTACCCCAGATTCCACCAGATACCTTGTATTCCAAAAGCCTTCTTTCACTGCTCTGGCTCCCAGCGACCTCTCCTTTTTCTGCTCCTTCTGAACTAGGACTTCAGCGACCTCTCCGTTTTCTTCTCTTTCTGAACTAGGACTTATCTGCTTAATGATATCACTGGCTTATTTTATATTTGTGGATTAAAAAAAAAATCTTGTTTTCCTCAATGAGATTGTAATTATCTGGAGGGTAGGGGCAGTCTCTTTTGTTAGGTCTATTACAAGATTCTGGTGCACCCAGGACAGTGTGGCATAAGAGAAATAATCAGGTAGCCTGTTTGAATGATTACTGTATGGGTTAGAAGACGAATCCAGAGTTGGAAGCACTAGATTTGAATCTGGTCTCTACTGCATGAAAGTGTGACTGGCCGGGCGCGGTGGCTCACGCCTGTAATCCCAGCACTTTGGGAGGCTGAGGCGGGCGGATCACAAGGTCAGGAGATCGAGACTACAGTGAAACCCCGTCTCTACTAAAAATACAAAAAATTAGCTGGGCGCGGTGGCGGGCGCCTGTAGTCCCAGCTACTCAGGAGGCTGAGGCAGGAGAATGGCGTGAACCCGGGAGACGGAGCTTGCAGTGAGTAAGAGATCGCGCCACTGCACTCCAGCCTGGGCGACAGCGTGAGACTCCGTCTCAAAAAAAAAAAAAAAAAAAAAAAAAAAAAAAAAAAAAAAAAAAAAAAGAAAGTGTGACTGATCATTTAATCTCTCCTCTCCTCTCCTCCTTTCCCCCCTCCCCTCCCCTCCCCTTCTGCTTTTCTTTCTCTCTCTCTCTCTTTTTTTTTTTGAGACGGAGTCTAGCTCTGTCGTCCAGGCCGGAGTGCAGTGGCCGGATCTCAGCTCACTGCAAGCTCCACCACCCAGGTTCACGTCATTCTCCTGCCTCAGCCTCCTGAGTAGCTGGGACTACAGGCGCCCGCCACCTCGCCCGGCTAGTTTTTTGTATTTTTCAGTAGAGACGGGGTTTCACCGTGTTAGCCAGGATGGTCTTGATCTCCTGACCTCATGATCCACCCGTCTCGGCCTCCCAAAGTGCTGGGATTACAGGCATGAGCCACCACGCCCGGCCTCTCTTTTTTTTTATATATATTTTTTGAGACAGAGTTCCGTTCTGTCACTCAGACTGGAGTGCAGTGGTGCAATCATGGCTCACTGCAGTCTTACCTTCTGGTGTCAAAAAATCCTGCCTTAGCCTCCAGAGTAGCTGGGACTACAGGCACATGCCACGATGTCCAACTAATTAAATTTTTTTTCTTTTCTTTTTTTTTTTTTGAGACAAGAGTCTCACTCTGTCGCCTAGGATGGAGTGCAGTGGCGCAATCTTGGCTCACTGCAACCTCTGTCTCACGGGTTCAAGCAATTCTTCTGCCTCAGCCTCCTGAGTACCTGGGATTACAAGTGCATGCCATCACACCCGGCTAATGTTTGTATTTTTAGTAGAGACGAGGTTTCACCATGTCAGCCAGGCTGGTCTCAAACTCTTGACCTCAGGTGATCCACCTGCCTTGGCCTCCCAAAGTGCTGGGATTACAAGTGTGAGCCACCGTGCCTGGACTAATTAAATTTTTTTTCTTTTTCTTTTTTTGTAGAGACAGGGTCTCACTATGTTACCCAGGCTGGTCTCAAACTCCTGGGCTCAAGTGATCCTCCCGCCTTGGCCTCCCATAGTGCTGAGATTACAGGTAGCCTCTGTTTTCTTATCTCTAAATTAAGGATAATAATATTTATCCTAAGTAAGCTAATATTTATTGTGTCCTTACTATGTGACAGTCGCTTTTCTTTTCTTTTTTTTTTTTTTTGAGACGGAGTCTCGGTCTATCGCCCAGGCTGGAGTGCAGTGGTGGGATCTCGGCTCACTGCAAGCTCCGCCTCCCGGGTTCACGCCATTCTCCTGCCTCAGCCTCCCGTGTAGCTGGGACTACAGGCGCCCGCCACCTCGCCCGGCTAGTTTTTTTTTTTTTTTTGAGACGGAGTCTCACTGTGTCTCCCAGGCTGGAGTGCAGTGGCGCGATCTCGGCTCACTGCAAGCTCCGCCCCCCGGGTTCACGCCATTCTCCCGCCTCAGCCTCCCAAGTAGCTGGGACTACAGGCGCCCGCCACCGCGCCCGGCTAGTTTTTTGTATTTTTAGTAGAGACGGGGTTTCACCATGTTAGCCAGGATAGTCTCGATCTCCTGACCTTGTGATCCGCCCGCCTCGGCCTCCCAAAGTGCTGGGATTACAGGCTTGAGCCACCGCGCCCGGCCGACAGTCGCTTTTTTAAGTGCTTTAAGTGTGTCAGCTCATTTAATTATCACGCCAGCCCTAAGATGCCAATGCTAGTATAAGCCTCATTTTTCAGATGGGAGCACTGGGTTCAGAAGTGTTCAGAGATGTTAAGTAACTTGTTGCAGGTCACATAGTAAAGAAAGGAAGAGCAGGGTTTTAAGCCCAGGTAGTCTAGCCCCAGTAACTTACACTCTTAACTACTGTGCTATAATGCCTGTGTGGTTTACAAATTCATGGTGTATGAGGAGCAAATGAATGGATGTATATGAAAATACTCTTTTATTTTCTTTTTTTTGAGACAGAGTCTTACTCTGTTGCCCAGGCTGGAGGGCAGTGGTGCGACTCTGGTTCACTGCAACCTCTGCCTCCCGGGTTCAAGTGATTCTCCTGCCTCAGCCTCCCGAGTAGCTGGGATTACAGGTGCATGCCACCACGCCTGGCTAATTTTTGTATTTTTAGTAGAGATGAGGTTTCACCATGTTGGTCAGGCTTGTCTCGAACTCCTGACCTGAAGTGATGCACCCACCTTGGCCTCCCAAAGTGCTGGGATTACAGGCATGAGCCACTGCGCCCAGCCTGAAAATACTTTTGTAAATGTAAGACATACTGTACTACTGTTATTTATAAAGGGCAGTCAGTAAATGCTTTAGTTGAATTATGAGGCGGCAAAAAAATTTCAATATTTACATTCTTATGATGCTTTAGGCTTTTCAAAGTGCTTTCATGTAGCTGATCCCTTCTGGATAACAAGCCACTCTAAATCCATTTTGGAACAGGCAAGACATAAATAAATATTGGCAAGCTGAGTAAACAGGCTTAGAGATGTTTAACACCTTGCTCTGGGCAAAAAGTGAATCAAACCTAGCCAAGACTGGCATCTAAGTGGTCTGACTCCTAGCCAGTGTTTCTTCAGTTTTATTTTTTGTTGTTGCTCTTTGTTAAATTGTTGTTATTAGTGCTATTCATTTATTTTAGAGATGGAGTCTCGCCCTGTTGCCTAGGCTGCAGTGCAGTGGTGTGATCTCGGTTCACTGGGACCTCTGTGATTTTCAAGTGATTTTCCTGCCCCAGCCTCCCAAGTAGCTGGGATTACAGGTGCGCGCCACCACGCCTGGCTAATTTTTGTGTTTTTAATAGAGATGGGGTTTTGCCATGTTGGGAAGGCTGGTATTGAACTCCTGACCTCAGGCGATCTGCCGGCCTCGGTCTCCCAAAGTAATCACGATGGGATTACATGTGTAAGCCACTGTGCCTAGCCTATTCTTGTTAAATTGAAGCAGTTCTCAATAGTAAACAAAACCATAAAAATAATAATATTTGGCCAAGCACAGTGGCTCATGCCTGTAATTCCAGCACTTGGGGAGGGTGAGGTGGGAGGATCACTTGAGCCCAAGAATTCCAGACCAGCTTGGGTAACATAGCAAAACCGCGTCTCTACAGAAAAGAAATACAAAAAAAAATTTAAAAAAATTAGGTGGGCATGGTGGTATGCACCTGTAGTCCCAGCTACTCAGGAGCCTGAGGTGGCTCAATATACACTTTTGCAAGCTTATTTTATAACATTGTTTTATAACATTTCTTTTTAAAGTCTGCCATACTATAATAATAAAGTTTTCATTTTACTGGTAACATAGTATTCCCTTTTATTGATATGCTGTAATTTATTTATCTGGAATTAGGGGTTATGTTTGAGAAGACCGGGAGTAAGCCTTCCTAGACTTATATCGCTAGCTGTGGAAACCAAAGATCCCAAGATAATGTGACTATGCTACATACTGGGGCAATTGCTTTTATTTATTTATTTTATTCATTCATTTAAAAGATGAAGAGGTAGGGTGTGGTAGCTCATGCCTGTAATCTCAGTCCTTTGGGAGGCGGAGGCAGGTGGATCACCTGAGGCCAGGAGTTCGAGAGCAGCCTGACCAACATGGAGAAACCCTGTCTCTGCTAAAAAATACAAAATTAGCACGGTGTGGTGGCGCATGCCTGTAATCCCAGCTACTCGGGAGGCTGAGGCAGGAGAATCACTTGAACCTGGGAGGCTGAGGCTACAGTGAGCCGAGATTGCGCCATTGCACTCCAGCTTGGGCGAGAAGAGTGAAATTCTGTCTCAAAAATAAAAGTAAAATAAATAAATAAATAAAATATGGGGTCTCACTATGTTGGCCTGGGCTGTTCTCAAACTCCTGGGATCAAGTGATCCTCCCACCTTGGCCTCCCAAAGTGCTAGGATTACAGGCGTGAGTCACTGTGCCCAGCTGGGGCAATTGCTTTTAATTTTAGTTGCATGGAAGAAGGGTTTGGTACTAAGATAAATGAGCTGGGCATGGTGGCTCACGCCTGTAATCCCAGCACTTTAGGAGGCTGAGGTGGGCAGGTCATGAGGTCAAGAGATCAAGACCAGCCTGGCCAACATGGTGAAACCCTGTCTCTACTGAAAACACAAAATACAAAAAAATACACGAGAATCACTTGAACCCGGGAGGTGGAGGTTGCAGTGAGCTGAGATCGCGTCACTGCACTCCAGCCTGGCGACAGAGCAAGACTCCACCTCAAAAACAAAAACAACAACAAAAAAAGGGAAATGTAAGTAAAAAAAATACTGAAAAAGAGTTTATTTTTTAATGTTTAAAACTCTTTAACGCTCTGCACTTGGCATGGTAGCAAAAAAGCTCTTTCTTCCTTAGGTAGCTGGCTTAATTTTTCTTTTGTGGTTCACAATGATGTACATTTAAATTTGACCTCTAAGCAATTTTTGTGGTGTTCCAAACGGAATACTTTAGCTAACTCTACTTTGCAACCTGCAAACTTCTTATGTGGAAACCCCAAACTAAGTTTGGCCTGTGTTCCCTACATACCTCAGAGGAAATTGTGTTTTGGCTTTGTTCCACTATTTACTAGCCTTGTAGTCCAGGGTTGCACCGTACAGTAGCAGCGTGGCAGAGGATCTGAATTCCGTAAACATTCTGTTCTTTAAACCACTCGTTGGTGGCTGACTCCACCCTGAGAGTGTAGGTGTGTGTGTAGGTGGGTAGGTGGGTGGGTAGGTAGGGGTGGTGGAAGTTGGTGGTACCCTATGCTAATTTATAAAATGGCACTCTGACCTGGCGCGGTGGCTCATGCCTGCAATCCCAGCACTTTGGGAGGCCGAGGTGGGCGAATCACCCGAGGTCAGGAGTTCGAGACCAGCCTGGCTAACATGGTGAAACCTCATTTCTACTAAAAATACAAAAAATTATCTGGGCATGGTGGCGCATACCTGTGTAGTCCCAGCTACTTGGAAGGCTGAGGCAGGACAATCGCTTGAACCCAGGAGGCGGAGGCTACAGTGAGCCGAGATCACATCATTACACTCCAGCTTGGGCAACAAGAGGAAACTCTGTCTCAAAAAAAAAAAAAAAAAAAAAGGCCGGGCACGGTGGCTCACGCCTATAATCCCAGCACTTTGGGAGGCCGAGGTGGGTGGATCATGAGGTCAGGAGATCGAGACCACCTTGGCTAACACGGTGAAACCCCATCTCTACTAAAAATACAAAAAATAGTCGGGCACGGTAGCAGGGACCTGTAGTCCCAGCTATTCGGGAGGCTGAGGCAGGAAAATGGCGGGAACCCGGGAGGCGGAGCTTGCAGTGAGCCAAGATCCGGCCACTGCACTCCAGCCTGGGCGACAGAGTGAGACTCCGCCTCAAAAAAAAAAAAAAAAAAAAAAAGGCACTCTTTAACAGAACCCCAGTGGAAGAGGGGAGAGGATGTGTCTTTTAGCCAAGTCAGTTTCTTGGAGCCTGTTTCTCCTTATTTGTAAAGCTAAGTTACTTATGTTTGACTAGCCTGACTCAGGAGGTTGTCCAGAGGGTCAGATTAGATAACACACATGAAAGTGCCTCATGAACAATGTGATATCAATATTTAATAATAAAAATAATTATTATCGCACCCATGGCCTCATTTCTTTCCAGCCACTTGGCATGCCCCCGTAGTACAGGGACAAAATTGTACAGATGGGCCTGCTTGGTTCAACTTTTTTCGTGTGTTTTTGAGACAAGGTCTCACTCTGTCGCCCAGGCTTGGCTAACTGCAACCCCTGCCTCCGGGGTTCAAGCAACTCTCCTGCCTCAGCCTTCCAAGTAGCTGGGTTTACAGGTGCCCACCACCATGCCTGGCTAATTTTGTATTTTTAGTAGAGATGGAGTTTCACCATGTTGGCCAGGCTGGTCTCGAACTTCTGACCTTGGGAGATCCACCCGCCTCAGCCTCCCAAAGTGCTGGGATTACAGGCGTGAGCCACTGCGCCCGGCCTACTTAGGGCAATTTTTGTAAAGTATTTTGAATCCGTGCATGAAAATGACTAAGGAAAAAGGTGCAACCTTCTCTCTATGACACCCAGGTCCTAAACTCAAGATTTGTGGTTAGTTCTGGGCAGGCTGGTGGCTCACACCTGTCATCTCCACACTTTGGGAGCCCGAGGCAGGCGGATCACCTGAGGTCAGGAGTTCAAGACCAGCCTGGCCAACATAGCGAAACGCTCTCTTTATTAAAAATGCAAATATTAGCCGGCTGCGGTGGTGGGAGCCTGTAATCCCAGCTACTTGGGAGGGTGAAGCACGAGAAATTGCTTGACCCCGGGAGGCAAAGGTTGCAGTGAGCCGGGATGCCGCCCCTGCACTCCAGCCTGGGCAACAGAGCGAGACTGTCTAAAAAAAAAAAAAAAAAAAAAAATTGTGCAGTTGGTTCTGTTCTGTTTGGCACCCAGCCTGGTGCTATGTTGTATTGCACTTTGTTGCCAATCTACCGGAAGGATTTTGGTCTAGGTAGGTCACCTTTACTTTAAACAGGCCAAGGTATCAGGCCCCCTTTACGTTCACACGGAAAAGACTCACGTCATATGTTAGTAATTATTTATCAGGTTAGGAACTGTCTGGTTAGACTTTCTTTGGCCCTGGTCATTAATTCATGGAGTCATAGACCGAAAGCCCATTCCGTAAGGGTTTCAGCTAACATGAGTCCAAGTCGTCTTTCTACATACGAGGAAACTGAATCCCTGGAGTTTAAGTGACTTGAGCTGTGCATGAACCGCGGTACTGGGCGTGGAATCCATTCTTGTGAGTCATCCTCTTAACTTTTCGTAAAATATGTTGCAAAGACACCATAAAACCATAGAATACCACCTGGAGCATGCTCCTTCAGTTAAAAAGAAAGCAAAAATCTTACAGGAGACAGCAAAGAGTTTGGGATGCCCGTGGATGAACACCATTTCAGCCCTGCTATCTTCTCCGCCTCCACCTGCCTCGCCTGCTCCCACTTCCTGGACTACCTGACCTAGCTCCGCCTCCTCCAGGTGGCCCCACCGCTTCCTGGTAGCCCAGCCCCTCCCCCGCCTCCCGCCAAGCGGAACCAATGTCTGTCCGCTCTGGGGTCGGCCGGATCTTTCTCACTCAGACTCTTCGCAGCGGTGACTCGGCAGCAGCGTCTCGCGTCATCAGTGACAGCCCCGACCCTTGCTACGCTTTGCGTCGCTCTGCCAGAAGCAGTCGCCTCCTCCTTGGCAAATAGTCCTCGGCAGGGTCCGAGTTCTTGGTTAATCCGAGAGGAGAGGCACGAGAAGTTGCAGTGCGGGGACACGGAAGCGACTAGACAAGGAGGCCAGGGAGCGAAGTTTCCTCAATAGTGTGTGAAGTTAGTTAAAAACTCTCTCCTTCCTTAGGATCCCTCCGCCTGCAGTAGCGGTGGTGAGGCCGAGGGAGCCGCCATTTTGGATGTTCGGTTCCTGCTGCCACTGCTGCCGCCGCCCCCGGAGCTGCTGGTTTCATTCGAGGTTTCGGGCCGGTGAGTGTCACTGGCGGCACTGAGAGCATATTGCTGCTTTTGCCCCGCCGCTGGCGCGGGCGCTCGACCGGAAGCTTCCTGTCAGTTTCAGGGGTCCGGTCCTAGGCTGTGGGTGTTGAGAAGAGAGGACAGAGAGGCTGGGCCAGGAGGGGCCGGGAGCCCCAGGGGCTGCTCCGACTTCTGGAGGGCCGACCCCGAGGCCTCGGACCGGGAGGTTCCGCGCGCAGCGGTGTTCCGGGTAGTGGCGTTGCCCCGCGGGTACGGGCCTCCTTGAACCTTTGACTTTCTCAGGCTGCGATCTTTGAGGGCTCATTCAGGGAGCCTGGGGTTTAGCGCGGCGGGCCCCACCCCCGCGTGTCTTCTCTGAGCCACGTACCAGCGTTTTTGTGTCTTGTACCCGTGTCAGGTCTCTCAGATAACTCTCAATATTTCCAAATGCCCAGTTAATCGCTGCCTGCCCCTGCAGTGCCGTCCTCTCGGAACCAGACAGACATCGGCCTCGCCTCTCTCTAACCTTCCAGCCAACTTCTTTCCCAATTTTCCGCGCGCGCGTGTGTGTGTGTTTGTTGTTGTTTTGTTTTTTTCAGCCTACCTGCGATTGTGCTGTTTACCCTTTTCTCAGCTCCTGGGCCTGCGGACGTCAGCGTCTAATAATTCTCCCGGGCTTCCTGATTGCCTGAAAGAGTCGGGACGATTCAGTTGATTGTTTCCCGGTTAGGAGACTTGGTGTAGGAGATCCATCGAACCACTCGCTCAGAGTGTGTTTCAGCAGTAATGTTTATGAGGCAGATTAAATGGCTTTTGGGAGGCGGGAGCTGTCAAATGTTTTCTCATTTGTGGATTCCCTCCCTGTGCTGAACACTTAGCTTTTTGGTACTCACTGATACTTGTGTGGTGTTTTTTTTTTTTCCTCCTTCCCTATTACATATCCCTGAGCATGGAAATCTGTCCATGGAGAAAAATATTAATCTGAGGTAGGTAGAAAGGAGAGTTGGGCTGCTTTACAGTGATTCGTTAACTGAGGAGAGGAGTTAGTGCTTTCTTAGTGACCTTAACTTTGAGGTGTTTGTACAGTAATGATCTTTGCTGACTGATTCTAAAAAATACTTGTAATGACTTCATGTATTGGGTTTTTCTGGGGATAGTTGAATTTTAAATATTCACTTCCACCCTTCCCTAGAATACTTGTCAAATACCTAAGTTGTCATACAGCCTAACTTTCAAGTTTGAAAAATATGAACCCTCTAAGTACTAGTAATCTAGTCACTTTTATTCTAAAAGCATGTTTGCAGTCTAGCATGCTTGAATGAAAAGTATTTCTTTGTTTTAATTTTTATTATTATTATTATTTTTTGAGACGGAGTCTGGCTCTGTCTCCAGGCTGGAGTGCAGTGGCACGGTCTCGGCTCACTGCAACCTTCGACTCACTGCAACCTACGCCTCCTGGATTCAAGCAATTCTCCTGCCTCAACCTCCCAAGTAGCTAGGACTAAAGGTGCACGCTGCCACGCCCGGCTAATTTTTTGTTGTTGTTGTATTTTAGTAGATATGGGTTTCACCATGTTGCCCAGGCTGATCTCGAACTCCTGAGCTCAGGCAATCCGCCCACCTTGGCTTCCCAAAGTGCTAGGATTACAGGCGTGAGCCACGGTGCCTGGTGAATAAAAAGTATTTCACAGTAATTCACTGATATATTTCCTACGTTTCAAGTTAGGCAGTGTGATTGAATCACCCTTATTTCATCTCAGCCTGGGTTTTTACATCTGCAAAAGAGAAGTTAACTTATTTGAGATCACAGTCTAGTGGATGAAATTTAAATTTATAACTTGAACTGAGTCAAGCTTTTTAATACTGCTAAGCCACATATATAGATGCATTATTCTTATCAGGTTATTGAAATGAGATTGTAGATAAATTCCTGTATGGGTCATATGATGTCTCAGGAGAAAACAATATTTTCAGTGTAAATACTCAGTGATCTTGTTATTCGTTTTAAGGAGATTTTTCAAAAACATGTTAGTTACTATTAGATATGTGAGTTCTGTATTACCCTGAAGCTATGTAATTTTCTCTTTTGGTTTAAAGGAACTGTCAAACACTGAACACCTATGTAATGATCGCTCATTTACTAAGTATGCCCTTGCAGTTACTACTGAAATGTGCCATTTCTGACTTAGACTTTTCAAGTAAGGTGTTAGCAGAGCTATCACATAGATGTTAGTTAACTCAGTGTTTTTCATGCTTTAATATGTTGGTATTTAAATGTCATTCAGGCGGGTGCTCTGTGGCTCATGTTTGTAATCCCAACACTTTGGGAAGTGGAAGGTGGATCCCTTGAGCCCAGGAGTTAGAGGCCAGCCTGGGCAACATAGTGAGACTCTGTCTCTACCAAAATATTTTAAAATATTAAACTTTTTTTTTTTTTTTTTTGAGACGGAGTCTCGCTCTGTCGCCCAGGCTGGAGTGCAGTGGCCGGATCTCAGCTCACTGCAAGCTCCTCCTCTCGGGTTCACGCCATTCTCCTGCCTCAGCCTCCCCAGTAGCTGGGACTACAGGCACCCGCCACTTCGCCCGGCTAGTTTTTTGTATTTTTTAGTAGAGACGGGGTTTCACCGTGTTAGCCAGGATGGTCTCGATCTCCTGACCTCATGATCCGCCCATCTCGGCCTCCCAAAGTGCTGGGATTACAGGCTTGAGCCACCGCGCCCGGCCAAAATATTAAACTTTTAAAAATTCATTCTTAGATAGTTTGCATTCACTGGGGGAAGGGTCCTTTTGCCTTAACAAATTCCTAGCAAAGTATTGTTTAGTTCACCATTGATCAGTGCATATTTGAATATCTGCTTTGTGTTTAGGAAACCTCCGTTTCTTTTGGGAGCAGTTGCTTATTCTTTGGTCTGACCTCTGTCATTGTTAGCAGTTCTAGATTTGAGGGCAGATTTTAGAGTGAAACTATAAAGTACAGAAATTGCCAGGAATGCCTTGGTGATATTTCACCCCAGTGTTTATTTTAAAAAGGAGTTTTAAAAATCAGTGGTATGCAAACCAAAACCAACTTCTTTATGATTTATAAAAACTCTTATTTTTTATTATTTTTATTGTTTGAACAGGGTCTCACTCTGTTGCCCAGGCTGGAGTGCAGTGGTCTCTGCTCACTGCAGCCTGGACCTCCTGGGCTCAAGCAATCCTCCTACCTCAGCTCTCCACATAGCTGGGACTACAGGCGTGTGCCACCACGCAGGGCTAATTTTTGTATTTTTTGTATTGATAGTATTTTGTCATGTTGCGCAGGCTGGGCTCAAGCAATCCTCTTGCCTTGGCCTCCCAAACAAAGTGCTGGGATTACAGGTGTGAGCCACCTCACCTGGCCAAAACTCTTTAATTTATACAAATTTAAAAAATTGAATGAGTATTTTCCAAGAGATTATTTTTAATTTAAAAAGTTGAATTGGCAACCTACATACCAAAACACATTTTCCACAATGCTTAATCCCCTTATTTGCATTTGACGAGGATTTTAAAATTTTGTGTATATAGCAGGACTTAATTGCTATCAAAACTTTAAAACTCTTACTTAGAGCTTCAGAAAATTAAGAAATACTATTTTAAGTGCTTGTAATTTAGTCTATCCTTGCTTCATGAATTGTTTTCAGTTCTTGTTGTTTTGTTTTGTTTTTTGAGACAAAGTCTTGCTCTGTCTCCCAGCCTGGAGTACAGTGGCTGGATCTCGGCTCACTGTGCAACCTCCACCTCCTGGATTCCAGTGATTTCTGCTGCTTCGGCCTCCCAAGTAGCTGGGGTTACAAGCGTGCGCCACCATGCCCAGCTGATTTTTGTATTTTTAGTGGAGGTGGGGTTTCACCATGTTGGCTAGGCTGGTCTTGAACTCCTGACCTCAAGTGATGCACCCACCTTGGCCTCCCAAAGTGCTGGGATTATAGGTGGGAGCCGCTGTGCCCAGTCTGTTTTCAGTTCTTGATTTTGGCTTTCTTTATTCTCTGTTGCTTTTACTCAGTTTCTAATGCAGAATAGTGTTGAAAGTAGCAAACAATTTTTTTTCCAACTCCTCTCAGCTTATAACTAACAAGCAATTTTATTTTTATTGATTTATTGATTGAGACGGGTTCTCACTCTTTCACCCAGGCTGGAGTGCAGTGGTACAATCTCAGCTCACTGCAGCCTCAACCTCCTCCCAGGTTCAAGTGATCCTCTTACTTCAGCCTCCTAAGTAGCTGGGACTGTAGGCATGTGCCGCTGGATTTATTATTATTTTTTTGTATAGACGGGGTTTCGCCACATTCCCCAGGCTGGTTTCGAATTCCTGGGCTCAGGAGGTCCTCCCACCTCTGCCTCATAAAGTGCTGGTATTAAAGGTGTGAGCCACCATGCCTTGCCCACAAGCAATTTTAAACTTAAGAGAGTAGGCCGGTGCAGTGGCTCATGCCTGTAATCCCAGCACTTTGGGAGGCCGAGGCAGGCGGATCACTTGAGGTCAGGAGTTTGATACCAGCCTGGTCAACATGATGAAATCCCATCTCGACTAAAAATAAAAAAGTTAGCCAGGCATGGTGGTGCGCATCTGCATTCCCAGCTACGTGGGAGGCTGAGGCAGGAGGATTGCTTGAACTGGGAGGTGGAGGTTGCAGTGAGCTAAGATTGTGCCCCTGCACTCCAGCCTGGGTGACAGATGGAGGCTCTGTCTCAAAAAAAAAAAAAAGAAAAAAAAAATTAAGATAGCCTATAGGTTTATATAATCTTTTGTATTTCTTGGCTTACAGGTTTTGAAATTATCCTTGTTGGCCGGGTGGCTCACGCCTGTAATCCCAGCACTTTGGGAGGCCGAGGCAGGTGGATCATGAGGTCAGGAGATGGAGACCATCCTGGCCATCATGGTGAAACCCCATCTCTACTAAAAAATACAAAAATTAGCTGAGCATGATGGTGCATGCCTATAGTCCCAGCTACTTGGGAGCCTGAGGCAGGAGAATCACTTGAACCCGGGAAGTGGAGGTTGCAGTGAGCTAAGATCGTGCCACTGCACTCCAGCCTGGGGACGGAGCAAGACTCCGGCTCCAAAAAAAAAAAAAAAAAATCTTTGTCAAAATGTAGTAGCATTTTTCTAGTTGCCTTTTTGTATAGAAAATTTTATTTCAATGAGGTCAAGAAAGAGAAAAGAGAAAAAAAGAGTTGTCTTTTTTTTTTTTTTTTTTTTTTTGAGACGGAGTCCCCCTCTGTTGCGCAGGCTGGAGTGCTGCACTGGAGCGATCCCCGCTCACTGCCACCTCTGCCCCCGGGTTCAAGCAATTCTCCTGCCTCAGCCTCCCAAGTAGTTGGGACTACAGGTATGCGCCACCATGCCTGGCTAATTTTTGTGTTTTTAGTAGAGACGAGTCTCACTCTGTCGGCCAGGCTGATCTCGAATTCCTGGGCTCAAGTGATCCACCAGCCTTGGCCTCCCAAAGTGCTGGGATTACAGGTGTGAGTGCGGTGTCATTTTTACTTTGAAGATACATGTGAAGTTTTTTCTTCACTGACAAAGTAACACAATACACTTAATATGGCATGAGTTTTGGTTGCTGAAGAAACTGGTTAAAGTTTGAAGGGTCCAGAAGTGGGAGAAAAAAAACATACTTGACAAATGTGTTGAGTCAGCATTAACACTTTAGCATAAAAGGGCAAGGTTTAGGATGAGATGATTGAAATGAAAAATGGGTACTCGGAAATTTTACTTTTAAAAAAAGCCTACTCAGACCATTGGAGAAATTTGATTAGTAAATTATAAATGTTGTTGGCAAGAAATTAAGTAGGTTTAGAAGGAAGAAGGCAGTTTTTTAAAAGATGAGGAAAAAATACATGTGATTTTTGTAACTTATAAATAATTAAAAACATCTTATTTTTTATTTACTTTTTTGAGACAGGGTCTCACTCTGTCACCCAGGCTGGAGTGCAGTGGTGCCATCTCGGCTTACTACAGCCACCACCTCCCGGATTCCTGCAATTCTCATGCCTCAGCCTCCCTAGTAGCTGGGACTGCAGGCATCTGCCACCACACCTGGCTAATTTTTGTATTTTTAGTAGAGACGGGGTTTTTTCACGTTGACCAGGCTGGTCTCGAACTCCTGACCTCAGGTGATTCACTTACTTCAGCCTTGCAAAGTGCTGGGATTATAGGCATGAGCCCCTGAACCTGGCTGAAATATTTTAAATATTTCAAAGATATGTAAAGATGTTACACGTTTTCTAAACCTAAAAATAAACTTCACTGGCCAGGCCTGGTGTCTCATGTCTGTAATCCCAGCACTTTGGGAGGCCAAGTGGGAAGGATCACTTGAGGACAGGAGTTCGAAACCAGCCTGGGAAACACAGTGGAACCCTGGCTCTACGAATTTTTTTCTTTTTTCTTGAGACAGAATCTCCCTCGGTCACCCAGGCTGGAGTGCAGTGGTGCGATCTCGGCTCATCTCAACCTCCGCCTCCTGGGTTCAAGCGATTCTCCAGCCTCAGCTTCTGAAGTAGCTAGGATTACAGGTGCCCGCCACCATGCCCAGTTAATTTTTGTACTTTTAGTAGAGATGGGGTTTCACCATATTGGCCAGGCTGGTCTTGAACTCCTGACCTCGGGTGATCCACCCTCCTTGGCCTCCCAAAGTGCTGGGATTACAGGCATGAACCACCATGCCTGGCCCCAAATTTTTTAAAGTAGCTGGATATGGTGTCTTTGCCAGTAGCCTTAGCTGCTTGGGAGGCTGAGGCAGGAGGATCACTTGAACCCAGGAGTTCAGGGCTGCAGTGAGCTAGGACTGTGCCATTGCACTCCAGCATGGGTGACAGAGATAGACTATCTCAAAAAAAAAAAAAAAGTAAAAAACACTTCTTTTGCTTCTTTTTATGACTGAACAATTTCTCAACAGTGAGGTTTCGTTAAATAGGTCCACTACCTTGAGCTGTAAAAACACTAATGGACCTCCTTTTGCTTTGTGTTGTACAACTGTATAATCATTTATATAAGTTAGCTCTTTCAACCAATACACATTGAGTATCCCTTATCTGAAATGCTTGAGACCAGAAGTGTTTCATATTTTGGAATTTTTTGGATTTTGGAATATTTGCATTACACCAGTTGTACATCCCTAATCCTAAAATCCAAAATCTGGAACACTTGAAGAGCATTTCTTTTTTTTTTTTTTTTTTTTTTTTTTTTTGAGACGGAGTCTCACCCTGTTGCCCAGGCTGGAGTGCCTTGGCGCGATCTCGGCTCACTGCAAGCTCCGCCTCCCGGGTTCATGCCATGCTCCTGCCTCAGCCTCCTGAGTAGCTGGCACTACAGGTGCCCGCCATCACGCCTGGCTAATTTTTTGTATTTTCAGTAGAGACGGGGTTTCACTGTGTTAGCCAGGATGGTCGCGATCTCCTGACCTCGTGATCCGCCTGCCTTGGCCTCCCAAAGTGCTGCGATTACAGGCGTGAGCCACCACGCCCGGCCTTGAAGAGCATTTCTTCAAGCATCATGTCAACAATAAAAAAATGTCAGGTTTTGGAGCATTTCAGATTTTGGATTAGGGATGTTTACCCTATAGTGTTACATCATCTATTCTATGACAGTCGTAATTACCCAAAATTTTAACAGATTATCAATGAATATGCTTCAATATTTCTCTCAGTGCTTAGTTAAGTACTGTATATACTCATGTAAATGTACATATGTAGAATTTTTTTGTTTTTACTAAGGAGAGATCCTATTATTTATATTACTCTATAACACGCTTTTTTTTTTTAAACATGTCATGGTCAGTAAATATAATTCTTTTTCTTGTTTTGTTTTGTTTTTTGAGACAGAGTCTTACCCTGTCGCCTAGGTGGAGGCAACCTCCACCTCCTGGGTTTAGCGATTCTCCTGCCTCAGCCTTCAGAGTAACTGGGATTACAAGCACCTGCCACCACACCCAGATAGTTTTTGTATTTTTAGTAGAGATGAGGTTTTGCCATGTTGGCCAGGCTGGTCTCAAACTCCTGACCTCAAGTGATCTGCCTGCTTTGGTCTCCCAAAGTGCTGGGATTACAGGCATGAGCCATCACGCCCGGCCAATATAATTCTTTTTTATTTTGGTTTTTTTTGAGACGGAGTTTTGCTCTTGTTGCCCAGGCTGGAGTGCAATGGCGTGATCTCAGCTCACTGCAACCTCCGCCTCCCAGGTTCAAGTGATTCTACTGCCTCAGCCTCCCTAGTAGTTGGGATTATAGTCATGTGCCACCATGCCCCGCTAATTTTGTATTTTTAGTAGAGACGTGGTTTGTCCATGTTGGTCAGGCTGGTCTTGAACTCCTGACCTCACATGATCCGCCTGCCTCGGCCTCCCAAAGTGCTGAGATTACAGGCGTGAGCCACTGCGCCTGGCCAATATAATCTTTATTATTATTTTTTAAAATAAGAGATGAGATTTTGCTGTGTTGCTCAGGCTGGTCTTAAACTCCTGGGCTCGACCAGTCTGCCTGCATCGGCCTCCCAAAGTGTTGGGATTACAGGCGTGAGCTACCGCACCCAGCCACTATAATTTTTTATTATTATTATTGTTGTTGTTGCTGTTGTTGTTTTAAGATGGAACTTCGCTCTGTTGCCCAGGCTGGAGTGCAGTGGCATGATCTTGGCTCACTGCATACTCCGCCTCCCAGGTTCACGCCGTTCTCCTGCATCAGCCTCCCGAGTAGCTGGGACTACAGGCACCTGCCACCACGCCTGGCTAATTTTTTGTACTTTTAGTGGAGATGGGGTTTCACCATGTTAGCCTCATGATCCGCCCGCCTCGGCCTCCCAAAGTGCTAGTATTATGGGCATAGGCTGCCGCACCCGGCCTATTATTTTTTTAAGAGGAGATGAGATATTGCTGTATTGCTCAGGCTGGTCTCGAACTCCTGGACTTGAGCAGTCTGCCTGCCATGGCCTCCCAAAGTGCTGAGATTACAGATGTGAGCCACTGCACTCAGCCCACAGTAAATATAATTCTATCTTGTTCTTTTAAATAGTCCTATTGTGTCTTGTAGCATGGATGTACCATAATTTATTGTTATTTTCCTGTGAACATTTAGATCATTTCTAGATTTTTGCCACTTAACAAAGTGCTACAATAAATATCCTTGTACATGCCACCTTATTTGCTGATGCTTTTATTTCTGTAGCGTCTCCAAAGTGGGAATTCTGGGTTAACAGAGAAATATATTTTAAATATTTTTATTTCTAGATTACTCTCTAAATAGGTTACCATAATTTTCATCCCAAGTAGCTTCTTCATATCATCAAACCGCTGGGCGTAAATACATAGTTTAATTTTTACTAGTCTGCTAGATGATAAATGGGTCATGCAGTTTGTCTTAATTTTAACTTCCCTGTTACTGGGGCTAGCCTTATTTGGTATGTGTAATGGCCACTGGATTTCCTTTATTCAGAATTGTCTGCTCATGTCCTTGGTTCATTTTTCTTTCTCTTTTTTTTTCTTCCTGTAGGAGCATTTATGGAATATTAATTCTTTTTATATGGCATGTGTATTTTTCTTGTCTTTCATTTATCCTTTTTTTTTTTTTTTTTTTTCCTGGGAGACGGAGTTTTGCCCTTGTTGCCCAGGCTGGAGTGGTGTGATCTCAGCTCACTGCAACCTCCGCCTCCTGGGTTCAAGCGATTCTCCTGCCTCAGCCTCCTGGGTAGCTAAGATTACAGGCGCTCGCCACCATACCTGGCTAATTTTTGTACTTTTAGTAGAGATGGAGTTTTGCCATGTTGACCAGGCTGGTCTCAAACTCCTGACCTCAAGTGATCTGCCCGCCTTGGTCTTCCAAAGTGCTGGGATTACAGGCGGGAGCCACTGTACCTGCCCTCATTTATCTTTTAACCTTATTTGTTTCACAGACATTTTCAGGTAATTATATATATTCCTCTTTTCCTCTTTGGTTTCTGAAACTGTCTTAGAAGAGTCCATTCCAGCTGGGTGCAGTGGCTCACGCCTCTAAATCTCAGCACTTTGGGAGGCTGAAGCTGGCAGATCACAAGGTTAGGAGATTGAGATCATCCTGGCTAACACGGTGAAACCCTGTGTTTACTTAAAATACAGAAAAACTAGCTGAGCGTGGTGGCACGCGCCACCGGGAGGCTAAGGCAGGAGAATTGCTTGAATTTGGGAGGCAGTGCAGTGAACTGAGATCGCACCACTGCATTCCAGCCAGTGGGACAGAGCGAGACTCCGTCTCAAAGAAAATTTGTTTATTTTATTTTCTTGTAGACACGGTCTCACTGTGTTGCCCAGGCTGGTTTCTAACTCATGACCTCAAGTGAGCCTTCCACCTTGGCCTCTAAAGTATTGGGATTACTGGCGTGAGCCACCGCACTCGGCCTTAACAGTTTTTGATGATAATTTGTGTGTGTCTATTTGTTCAAGTTTATTTTAGGTCTTTCAACAAATGTTTTATAGATTTTATATTTTTTCATATAGTTCCTATACCTTTCTTACTAAATTTATTCCTATGTATTTTATTTTTGTACTATTGTCAATGGGACTGTTTATCCTCCATTTCTAACTAGTTAATATCAGATATATCAATTAAAAGTAAATATTATACCATCTTTAATTTTCTGTGGACAACTCCCCCACTCTCCTTGTATATCCAGAGTTAATAGAACTTGGATGCATGAAGAATATGCTAGGGAAAATTTGTCATCTTAGTATTATATTAAGTAACTTTTTTTTTTTTTTTTTTTTTTGAGATGGATTCTTGCTCTGTCGCCCAGGCTGGAGTGCAGTGGCACGATCTCAGCTCACTGTAACCCCTGCCTCTCGGGTTCAAGTGATTCTCCTGCCTCAGCCTCCTGAGTAACTGGGGTCACAGGCGCGCGCCACCACGCCCAGCTAAGTTTTGTATCTTTAGTAGAGATGGGGTTTCACCAGGCTGGTCAGCCTGGTCTTGAACTCCTGACCTCGTGATCTGCCTGCCTCAGCCTCCCAAAGTGCTGGGATTACAGGGGTGAGCCACCCCACCTGGCTATATTAAGTAACTTTCTAATGTTTCTGCTTGTCATCCTAGGGAAGAGTACCCTTAGATACATTTTTCCGGAATGAATGACACCTTACTAACTTCGAAAGTTTACAGTTGCTTTATTTATACGTTTTTGTTAATTTGTTTGATTTTTTTCAAAGCAAGTTTTATTCCAAGTTTTACATGCTCATTACTTGAAAGATAGCAGACTATATATAGAAGTTAAAAAGGCATCTATATTTACATCAGATAACCTCCTTCAACATTAATTATACCCTTTGGGTGATGTTTTTAAGCCAAATTTTTGTTTTGAGAATTTGAAGATACTTCTTGAATTGAGGGTACTTTAGTATGGTTTTGCTAATAAGATTACGGTTGGGAGAGTGAAATTTTTAAAAATTTCATTAGTGTCAGATGTTTGTTTTGTTTAGCTATCATTGTTTACTGGCCTTTATTGCTTTTCGTGCATATATACACACACACACATATATATATATATAAAGTTTTTTTAAGAGTCAGGGTCTTACTGTGTTGCCTAGGCTGGTCTTGAACTCCTGGGCTCAAACAATCTGCCCTCCTCGACCTCCCAGAGTGCTGGGATTACAGGCCTGAGCCACTGCGCTCAGTCTGCTTTTTATGCATCTCAGTGCTGTTGAATTGTTAGTAGGCATGTTTGCATTTACAGGCATTTTGCTTTTTAGATCTCAGTTCTTGTGAATTCTGGTTATGGATAATTAAGCATAAAAGATTCCTGTAATTACTGTGACAATTTAGGGAGAATTGAACTTAAGTCCTCTTAGAGGGATGCCAGCTGGCTGCCTAGACAGGGTGGGGTGGTATCTCAATGTGATCATACATTCCACAGCCTATTCTTTAGCCTTGAAGATCCAGAAATTCCATTTTAGTAGTTCATCTCCTAGGGGTGATTGAGACCAATCAAACACACTGATTTGTAAATTATAATAATACTTTAGTATTGTAATTCACAAGGAGGGGATATGCTTTTCTCCTGAATTACCTGTGTCTGCATTCTACAGGACACTATTCCTTATATGGAAGTACTTGGGAGTTGAGGCACTTAAGGAAGCATTTAATAATCAGAAAGTTGCACTGTGAGTCTGAAATCAGAGCATATAAAGTTGGTCTTGAGTGTTTCATCATTTTAGGCCATGGTGAAACCTGATTAAAGAGTTATGCTTGTCTTACAATGGTGTTTGCCTCTCTAATGACCAGAATACTTATCCCCAGATTTATTTCATTTTATTATTATTAGTTTTGAGACAGTCTCACTCTGCAACCCAGGCTGGAGTACAGTGATTCGATCTCAGCTCACTGCAACCCCTGTCCCCTGGGCTCAAGTGATCCTCCCACATCAGCCTCCCGAATAGCTGGGACTACAGACGCATGCGCCACCACGCCCAACTAATTTTTGTATTTTTAGTGGAGACTGGGTGTCGCTGTGTTGCTCAGGCCAGTCTTGAACTCCTGGACTTGAGCAGTCTACTTGCCTCAGCTTCCCGAAGTGCTGGGATGACAGGCGTGAGCTACCATGCCTGTAATCTGGCCTGTCCCCAGATTTAATCTCTCATGTTCAGTGAAGTTCTCACTCTGGTCTTTTCCATTTATTCACTCTGTAGACCATTTCCCTTCTGTGAACACATTTCTTCGTATAGGGGAGATAGGTGTGCACCCCTCTACTCCCCTCAAAAGAAAGAAAAGCACAAAAACACAGGCAGTGAGAAAACCAGCTAGGCTAGACCAGTGTAATCATAGCCAGAATATCTAAGATGTATTGTAAAGTAAAAGTCTGATTGAAGCATAATACAGTCAGTTGATTTGGTTTAAGCTTTCCTAGTGTCACATTCTAGTCATAGTATTTTGCAAGTTGTAAATGCGTTAAAGCAACTCAGATACACATATGAAATAAAAATCTGAAATAGGGGTTCTGTATGGCACATAATATAAAAATACAGGCCATCTGGAGAATGCAAGAGGGAAAGCATGGTAACTTCTTTTTGGAGGGTTTTGCCTGATGTTAACTTACATCCGTTGAACATTCTCAGTCATACTTAAAGTCTGTGACTGACACGGTAGTCAGTGGTGAAGTTAATTGAAGTCTCATTTATTTGCTTGAGTCTTTTCTCATTGTTTAGCCAGAAAGACTTCTTCAAGTACAATCTTTGTTGGTTAGGAAAATAGGTGATTTTCATGGTGAAAAATTAAATTTTAGAATTTTGTTTTTAGATTTAGAGCTCAAATAACCTGAGATCTATTAGGGGAAGACAGACCACATAGCTGCAGGAGCTCCAACTTTTTGGTTGTGTCCTTGACGGTTGGCTATCAGTAGCTGAAAGTGCACAATGAGCAGTGTGAGTTCTGAAGCAGGGAGAATGTTATCTGGGCAGGGTAGAACAGAGAACTGGGTTGAGTTCTGACAGCCTTTTTCCATAGCTGTTGGTGAGCAGCCAGTACACCTTTATTTTGTGTGCTTTGAAAAGGACAATTTAACTTTTTTAAAAGATATTTTAGCATTTAGGATTTAATAAATACAGTATTTATCAAGTTTGTATTCTTATAGGAGGATACAAGAGTGAACAAGGCAAATGAGGATCTAGCCTTAGGGAGCTTGTATTTAGTGGGAAAAATGGTTTTTCAAAGTTTAAAAAAAAAAAGGTACTTCTCATGGCCTGAGAATGGTATTGCTGTATGAGAAAAATCTTTATCCTTAAAGGGATTTGTGGAGATGTTGGAAAATAGCCATCTTTCCCATCTTAGCCATAAATTTTGGGGAGAATTGAAACACACACACATTATTTTTTCTTCTTCTGTTTAAATTTTTTTTTCCTTTAGTTTGTTTATAATTTTGATTCCTTGGGCATGTAAAGTAATCTTATTTAGTTTAAGCTTCAAAACCCAATTTTGCTTAACCATTTTGGGTAGAAATTTTTCTAAAATGAATTTTATGTTTCCTTTTTTCCTCTGTTTTTATCATTATTTATCATATAACTGTTAATGAAAACTGAAACACATTAATCTATAATCCGTGTCCCTTAAGTCAGACTTTTAGTATTTTTGTGTTCCCTTTCCATCCTTGTTTTAAGAGATGTTTTTATTATTTGCTTTAAAAAAACAGGACAAAGAGGGACACTTTATTTTGTTAGAGTGTACAAGCCATAATGATATAAAATATGGAACACTTAAGCGTAGAATGAAACCATTGACATACTAAATGTAAGTGGTTATATATAAATGGAGAAATTGAGAGAATCATAGTGGTAGAGTTTAACACCCCTTTCTCTGTCTTTGATGGGTCAGGTAGTTAGTAAGGGCAGATGGTGTCTGAACTATAAAATTTTTAGAACTTGGTTATAATACAGATATAATTTTGTATTCACATTTTTTTCCCTATGCATTGAATGTTAAATGTTAATCTTATTTTAACCACTTCTTGGAGAATCAAGGTCTTTTTGTAAAACCACATTATGGGCCGAGTGTGGTTGCTCACGCCTGTAATCCCAGGACTTTGGGAGGCCAAGGGGGACGGATCACTTGAGCTCAGGAGTTTGAGACCAGCCTGGGCAACATAATAAAACCTCATCTCTACAAAAGATAAAAAAAATAGCCTGGTGTGGTGGCTTGCACCTGTAGTCACAACTACCTGGGGAGCTGAGATGGGAGGATTGCTTGAACCAAGGAGGCAGAGATTGCAGTGAGCCGAGATCCCGCCACTGCACTCCAGCCTGGATGGCACAGTGAGACCCTGTCTCAAAAAGAAAGCAAAGAACAACAACAAAAACTACATTGTGGTACTATTTATAATTTATTGGTGCTCTTAGGACCTTAGTGGGAGTTGGCTACTTTTTGGATACACACTAAGTAGCTCCAGACTGTTTTAAAAATGCTTGTTTCTACTGTATATAGGTTTTTATTTATTTGTTTGTTTTTGTTACTGCTTTTGTTTCTTCCCTTGGTGTTGGGTGACATTTTAACTATCATAAGTGTCCTCTTCTAAAGCAGTTTCTATCTCCTGGGTCCACCCTCCTCCCCTCTTTCCCTTACAGTTTTCTGATTTGTAGCTTCTATTCCAGAACAGGCTGAATGAGGACCTCTATTTGGCGTAAAGTAGATGTTTTAGTGTGTTGATGTGTCAGTCTCTATATTGGCTGCTTGAGATAATAAAAATGTGTTTTTGGATTCTCAGCTATGTTCTGTATAGTTTCATTACTGTGTTCAGCACTTTTTAAAAAAAGGTTAGAGTTTATTATTGTTATTTCTTTTGTTTGTTTGCTTTTTGTGTTTTTGAGACAGGATCTTGTGCCATTGCCCAGGCTGGAGTACAGTGGCCCTATCCCAGCTCACTGCAGCCTCACTCCTAGGCTCAGGTCATCCTCCCACCTCAGCCTCCCAAGTAGCTGGGACCACAGGTGCATGCATGCCACCATGCCTGGTTCATTTTGTTGATGTTTTGTAGAGACAGGGTTTCGGCATGTTGCCCAGGCTATTATTGAACTCTTGGGCTCAAGCGATCTGCTCGCGTCTGTCTCCCAAAGTGCTGTGATTACAGGTGTGAGCCACTGTGCCCAGCCTCACTTGTAATACTTGTAATTCTTTTTTTTTTTTTTTTTTTTTTGACGGAGTCTCGCTCTGTCGCCCAGGCTGGAGTGCAGTGGTGCGATCTTGGCTCACTGCAATCTCCACTTCCCGGGTTAAAACGATTCTCCTGCTTCAGCGTCTGTAGTAGCTGGGATCACAGGCGTGTGCCACCATGCCTGGCTATTTTTTGTATCTTTAGTAGAGATGGGGTTTTGCCATGTTGGCCAGGCTGGTCTCGAACTCTTGACCTCAGGTGATCCACCCCCCCCGCCCTATGCTCCCAAAGTGCTAGGATTACAGGTGTGAACCACCGTACCCGGCCTCCTCACTTGTAATTTTTTAACTTACTGTTACTTCCAATGCTTGGTTCCTGTGGTGTGCCTCCTTCCTTTCAGTGCTTTGGCCAAAATAAGGACTCACATTTCTTTGTTTTTCAGGGTTGGAAAAGGCTGAGATTTTCAGAATAGACTTTCTTATATATCTAGGGGTGGAAATAAGTAAAAGTTCCTGAAGATTTGTCCTTGCCCTTCTCCACATATGTGAAGCGTTGTCTTCTCTTTCAGTCTGATTTTACCAGTTTAGAATGCCAAAAGGGACATAGCTTAACAGGTAGCTTTTTTAACCTGCCTGTGTTTGGAGGGCGCCGTCTTTCAACTGGACATACAGAAACTCCTGTCTAGACATCTTGACACCTTTATGGTTCGGATTAATAGAACCTTTTCTGGCCTTCCATGTCCCATAGTTCCCGTCTCTATTTTACTGACTCCGAAAATGACTTCATCTTTGAGGGAGACTACCTTCAGCCATCCCTTGTATAAGAGTTTAGTGTTGGCCTGGCGCGGTGGCTCACACCTGTAATCCCAGCACTTTGGGAAGCCAAGGCGGGTGGATCACCTGAAGTCAGGAGTTCGAGACCAACCTGACCATGTAACATGGTGAAATCCCCTCTCTACTAAAAATACAAAAATTAGCTAAGGATGGTGGCGCATGCCTGTAATACCAGCTACTCGGGAGACTGAGGTGGGAGAAGTGCTTGAACCCAGGAGATGGAGGTTGCAGTGAGTGAGATCGTGCCTTTGCACTCCAGCCTGGGCAACGAGCGAAACTGTCAAAAAAAAAAAAAAAAAAAAAAAAAAGACAGAGTTCAGTGTTAGCTTTTATAGGCCCAGCCGTATGACCATATCTTAATACATCCATTACACACAACTTTTTTTTTTTTTTTTTTTTTTTGAGACCGGGTCTCTGTCACCCAGGATGCAGTGTCACAACTTACTGCAGCCTCAACCTCCAGGGCTCAGGCTATCCTCCTGCCTCAGTCTCCCAAGTGGCTGGGATAGTAGTCATGTGCCACTATGTTCGGCTAACTTTTTTTTATTATTTGTAGAGACAGAGTTTCCCTTTGTTGCTCAGACTATATACAACATTCTTCACAAGATTTTACAATAATGTTTTGTTACTTGAGTGGTTAAATATGCCTTTAAGCAGGTTAGAACAATTAGTAATTTTCTCAGGTATATATTCTATAACTGATCAAATAGGTCTTAATTGTTTAGCTCAAGGCCTTTTTTGTTTACTTTAAATTAAACTCTTTAAAGTTAACATATGGTAAAATTGACTCTTCTGGTTTGCTGTTTTACAGTTCTCTGAGGATTTTGTTTTTGTTTTTTTGTTAATTTTTTTTTTGTTTTTTGTTTCTTTGAGACAGTCTTGCTCTTGCTCTGTTGCCCAGGCTGGATTGCAGTGGTGTGATTTTGGCTCACTGCAATCTTGCCTTCCAGGCTCAGGCAATCCTCCTGCTTCAGTATCCCAAGTAGCTGAGACTACAGGTGTGTGCCACCATGCCCAGCTAATTTTTGTATTATTTTGTAGAGACAGTTTTTTGCTATGTTGCCCAAAATGATCTTGAACTCCTGGGCTCAAGCAATCTGCCCACCTTGGGCTCCCAAAGTGCTGGGATTACAGTCATGAGCCGTCACGCCTGGCCTGGTTCTGTGAGTTTTAATTCATGTATAGGTTTATGTAAACATCACCACAATTAGGATATACTTTATTGTCTCAGAAAAATTCTTACTGTCCCTTTTTAGCCATCCCCCAACTCTAACTACTGGCAGCCACTGATCTGTTCTCCATTGCTATAATTTTATCTTTTCAAGAATATCATATAAATGGAATTACTCAATACGTAACCATTTGAGACTTTATTTCAGCATAATGCTTAGAACTGTGTATGTTATGGTGTGTGGTAATAGTTTACTCCTTTTTATTGCTACATAGTATTCCATTTTATAGATTTACCACATTTTGTTACAGTTTTTGGCAATTATGAACAGAACTTCTCTAAACAGTTTATGTACAGTTTGTGTGAACATAAACTTTCATTTCTCTAGGGTAACTTCCGATTACTGGGACATATGCTACGTGTATGTTTTAGTCCATAATCAGCTGCCAAACAGTCTTCTAGGGTGGCATTATCATTTTGCATCCACACCAGGAATGTTTGAGAGTTCCAGTTGCTCTGCATCCTCCCAACATTTGATATTTAGCCAGTCTAATAGGTGTCAAGAGATTCTTATTTTGATATTAATTTGCATTTTTCTAATGCCTAATGTAGTTGAGTATCTTTTCTTTTTCTTTTTTTTTCTTTTGTGATGTTGTCTTGCTCTTTCACCAAGGCTAGAATGAAGTGGCACGATCTTGGCTCACTGTAACTTCCGCCCCAAGGATTCAAGTGATTCTCCTTCCTCAGCCTCCCGAGCAGCTGGGATTAATAGGTGCCTGCTACCATGCCCGGCTAATTTTTGTATTTTTAGTAGAGACAGGGTTTCACCATATTGGTCAGGCTGGTCTCAAACTCCTGACCTCAGGTGATCCACCTGCCTTGGCCTCCCAAAGTGCTGGGATTACAGGCATGAGCCACTGCGCCTGGCCTCTAATTTTTGTGTTTTTTAAATTTATTTTTGAGACAGAGTCTCGTTCTGTTGCCCAGGCTGGAGTGTATCTCGGCTTACTGCATCCTCCACCTCATGGGTTCAAGTGATTCAAGCAATTCTCATGCCTCACCTGCTAAGTAGCTGGGACTGCAGGCATGCGCCACCACACCCAGCTAATTTTTGTATTTTTAGTAGAGACAGGGTTTTACCGTGTTGGCCAGACTGGTCTCGAACCCTTGGCCTCAAGAGGTCTGCCCGCTTCGGTCTTCCAAACTGCTGGGATTACAGGCGTGAGCCACTGTGCCTGGCCTAATTTTTGTGTTTTTGGTAGAGACTGGGTTTTGCCTTGTTGCCTAGGCTGGTCTTGAACTCCTGAACTCAAACGATCTGCCCACCTCGGCCTCCCAAAGTGCTAGGGTTACACAGACATGAGCCGCTGCTCCTGGCTGTGTTCTGTTCTTGTTAGTTGGGGTATTCTATAAATGATAGTTTTGTTAGTTAATGTTAGATACATTTAGTTGATGCTGGTCTTCAGGTCTTCGTATTCTTGCTGATACTCTGTCTACTAGTTCTGTCGATTATAGAGGGAGGCATGTTGAAGTATTCTAACTATAATTCGGTATTTATTTTTCCTTTTATATCTATTTTTGTTTTATGTATTTTTAGCTCTATTGTTACATACATTCACAATGAGGATTTGTTGTTGTTTTTGGTGAATTCTCTCTTATCAATCAGTGGGTGGATAGAGAAGAGAAAGGAGAGTGACTTGTCCCATGTTATTGGGATTAAGCTCCATTGATCAGAGAAAAGAGGTC
This sequence comes from Theropithecus gelada, assembly GCF_003255815.1. Taxonomy (NCBI): domain Eukaryota; kingdom Metazoa; phylum Chordata; class Mammalia; order Primates; family Cercopithecidae; genus Theropithecus; species Theropithecus gelada. The sequence goes on from NC_037688.1 coordinate 30,338,569, forward strand.
TCCTTCTCCAGTTTTTAGTGTCTACCTGTCTGTCACTGTTATTGCTGTTCTGCTACAGCCATGGGTATTGCAGTATTGCCTAGGGGTGGGGTGGGGAGATGGAAGTGGTTGGGGGAATAAAGGTCCAAGCAGAGAACTTCTGTTGTCCTTGATCTTTCTTTTCCTGGTCCTTGTACCAGAAATGTTTTTTTCTTTGAGCTCTTTCTCTCCACACCCAGTGAGTACTTCTTGGTTTTGGGCTGCTGTTGGGTTCCAGCTTGACAGCAATACTAGAGGAAAAATGACGATTTTTTTTCTCCAGCCCACTTTCTGTTACTTACTTTTCAGAGTCCTCAAGAAGCTGTGGCATACATTTTGTCTAGGATTTATAGTTGCATCCAAAGGAAGAGACAAGGTGGAGTGTGCTTGTTCCATCTTTCCTAGAACCAGAACTTTGATCTTAAAATGTTTTTTCAATGCTTAATTTTTTTCTTTTTTTGAGACGGAGTCTCTGTCGTCCAGGCTGGAGTGCAGTGGCATGATCTCTGCTCACTGTAACCTCCGCCTCCCGGATTCAGGCACTTCTCCTTCCTCAGCCTCCCGAGTAGCTGGGATCACAGGCACGTGCCACCACGCTCGGCAAATTTTTGCATTTTTAGTAGAGATCGGGTTTTATTAACCAGGCTGGTCTCGAGTTTCTGACCTCAAATGATCCACCTACCTCAGCCTCCCAAAGTGAGCATGAGCCACCGTGCCTAGCCTCAATGCTTGCTTCTTTACTGTATGTTAACTTTTGTTTTTCATCCTTGCCTATTTAAGATATTTTCTGGTGATAAGTAAATCAAATAGTAGTAAGCTATCAAAATTCAAAGAAAAAATTACTGCTTTTCTCTAAGCTAGAGGCAGCCTATTATTGGAAGAAGAGGACTGAATTGGGGCGTCACCAAAGGTGAGTCAGGCCAGTAACTAACTCTGTGACCTTGTACAAAGTAGTTAAAGCCTGTATCCTCAATTTCCTCCATAAAAAGCTAGTGGCAAGAACTGTATTTCTGTGATTCTGTGAGTGATAGCTGGGAATTTACTCTAGATAACTTGTTTTTCTCTCAGCTGGCTTAAAACTCTTATGATTGTTTTCTCATTTGTCTACATGTTTTAGGTCTAGATTTAAGCTTTTTTCCAATGGTCTTTTGTTTTGTTTGTAGGATCATTGAGGCCTTGGTAGAGAAAAGTTATTTTCTTCTTCTTTTTTTTTTTCTGAGATGGAGTTTCGCTGTTGTTGCCCAGGCTGGAGTGCAATGGTGTGATCTTGGCTCACCGCAGCCTCCGCCTTCCGAGTTCAAGTGATTCTTCTGCCTCATCCTCCCGAGTAGCTGAGATTATAGGCATGCGCCACCACTCCTGGCTCATTTTGTGTTTTTAGTAGAGACGGGGTTTCTCCATGTTGGTCAGGGTGGTCTCGAACTCCCGACCTCAGGTGATCTGCCTGCCTTGGCCTCCCAAAGTGCTGGGATTACAGGCGTGAGCCACTGCGCCTGGCCTGTATTAGGCCATTCTTGCACTGCTATAAAGAAATACCTCACACTGGGTAACTTGTAAGAAAAGAGATTTACTTGGCTCATGGTTCTTCAGGCTTTACAGGAAGCATAGTGCCGGCATCTGTTTCTGGGGAGGCCTCTTCTTTACTCTTGGCAGAAGGCAAAGCGGGCACAGGCACTTCACGTGGCGAAAGCAGGAGCAAGAGAGAGAGAGTTGAGGGGGGGAGATGGTGCCACATACTTCATATGAACTCAGAGTGAGAGGTCACTTATTGACAAGGTGATGGCTTATGGTGCCACAAACGTTTAAATGACCATGTCTCATGTGAACTCAGAGTGAGAGCTTGCTTGTCAATGAGGGAATGGGCCAAGCCATTCATGAGGGATCCCGCCCCAATGATCCAAACATCTCCCACCAGGCCCCACGTCCAGCATTGGGGATTACAATTCGACATGAAATACGGGCAGGAGCAAGTATCCAAACTGTATCACTGTCTCCTCTCTCTCTCCTCAGTATTTTTTTTTTTCCTTGAGTATTTTAAAACCCAAGCAATCATACAATTTCCTCTGTAAACGTATTGTACATTTTTATAATGTTGGGAGAACTTCAGCCTTGGAGTTTTAAGACCTGGTCAGGTGTTGGGTTAGCTCTGTCCCTTATTACCTTTGTGATCTTGAGGAAGTTGCATAATTGCTTTGAAATGAAGTTTCTTCATGGGAAAATGGGGATAATGATCTCTACTCTTTTTTTTTTTTTAAACGGAGCCTTGCTCTGTCAGCCGGGCTGGAGTGCAGTGGCGTGATCTCCACTCACTGCAACCCCCACCTCCTGGGTTCAAGCAGTTCTGCTTCAGCCTCTCGAGTAGCTGGGAGTACAGTCGCATGCCACCACGCCCAGCTAACTGTTTTTGTATGTTTAGTAGAGATGGGGTTTTACCATGTGGGCCAGGCTGGCCTTGAACTCCTGACCTCAAGTGATCCACCCGCCTCAGCCTCCCAAGGTGCTGGGATTACAGGTGTGAGCCACCGCACTCGGCCAGTGATCTCTACTCTTAACTTCAAGATAGTCTAAAGGAACAAATGAGATAATAAATGTAAAAGTATTTTATAAACTTCAAACGCTAGACCTTTGAGTATTTTTATTAAAAAGTAACAAAAACAACACTATACAGATAGCTTTATATAGTAGTTTAAGACACACAACCTTAAAGGAGACAGTATGGCTCCTCTTGGAGGAGCATATCAGTACCTAGGGAGTTTTTCTAAATCCATAATGCGCTAATCCCTACTTTGAGGATTAATGCTATACTGACTGGGATATCCTCCTGGTGTGTTGGGTTAGAAAAACATTGAGAATCATTGACTTAAGGATTCTACAGGTAATAAGTACTGAAAAGGATCGTAATGATATCTTCATCAATTTTACTATCGTTTAAAATGTTCTTAGTCAACATTGTTGACTACACATGATACACAGTGATGTGTTGTTTGTTTGTTTGTTTTTTAATTGGGAACAGAGTCTTGTTCTGTCACCCAGGCTGGAATGCCATGGCACGGTCTCAGCTCACTGTCAGCCTCTGCCGCCGGGTTCAAGCGATTCTCGTGCCTCAGCCTCTGGAGTATCTGGGATTACAGATGTGCGCCACCACGCCCAGCTATTTTTTTATTTTTTTTAAATTTTTAGTAGAGACGGGGGTTTCACCATGTTGGCCAGGCTGGTCTCGAACTCCTGACCTCGGGTGATCTGCCAGCCTCGGCCTCCCAAAGTGCTGGGATTACAGGCGTGAGCCACTGCGCCCAGCCACACAGTGATGTTTTTTCCATCAGTGTGGATTAGCTTTGTCCTAGAATTTCACATAAATGGAATCATATAATATGTACTATATTGTGCCTGCTGCCTTTGCTTAGCAGAATGTTAGCTTAGAATGTGTTTGAGACTCTTTTATGTTGTGTATAACTGGTTCTATTTTATTCTAATAAATATTCCATTATATGGATATACCATCATCCATTCACCTGTTTATGGACATTTGGATTGTTTTCAGTTTTTGGCAGTTATAAATTAAATTTCTATGAACATTTTATGTACAAGTTTTGGTGAAGATACATATTTTCATTACTCATGGGTAAATACGTAGGTAAACATTGAGTAGATTTGCTGAATTATATGCTAAGTGTATGTTTAACATCATAAAACCCTGCCAAACTGTTTTCTAAAGTAGTTGAACCATTTTTATTCCCGTGGGCACTTTATGAAAGTTCAGTTGTGCTATATCATTGCCAAGTCTTGGTATGGCAAGTCTTTAATTGTAGCCGTTTTTGTGGTATCTCATTATGGTTTTCTTTTTTTTTTTTTGTAACTGCAGTGATCTGTCATCATGGTTTTAATTTGGTTTTCCCTGCTAACTAATGATATTAAGCATCTTTTCATGTGCTTACAACCGTTCGTATGTTTTTTCGAGAAGTGTTTGTTCTAATATTTTAGCCTTTTTTTTTGTTTACCCACTTTTTTTTTTTTTTTTTTAGACGGAGTTTCGCTCTTCTTGTTCAGGCTGGAGTGCAATGGTGCGATCTCGGCTCACCACAACCTCTGCCTCCCGGGGTGCAAGCGATTCTCCTGCCTCAGCCTCCAGAGTAGCTGGGATTACAGGCATGCGCCACCATACCTGGCTAATTTTTTGTATTTTTAGTAGAGACAGGGTTTCTCCATGTTGGTCAGGCTGGTCTTGAACTCCCGACCTCAGGTGATCCACCAGCCTCGACCTCCCAAAGTGCTGGGATTACTGTCGTGAGCCACCACGCCCAGCCGTTTTACCCACTTTCTAATTAAGATTGTCTTATTATTGAGTTGTAAAAGTTACATACCCTGAATGCAAGTCCTTTGACAGATATGTATATTGAATATTTCTCCCTTTCTGTGGCTTGCCCTTTCTTCCTTTCTCTTTCCTTCCTTCCTTCCTTCCTTCCTTCCTTCCTTCCTTCCTTCCTTCCTTCCTTCCTTCCTTCCTTTCTTTTTCTTTTTTCTTTCTTTCTCTTTCTCTCTCTCTCTCTCTCTCTCTCTATCTCTTCCCCCCCCTTCTTTCCTCCTTTCCTTCTTCACTCACTGCAACCTCCACCTCCCAGGTTCAAGCGATTCTCCTGCCTCAGCCTCCCAAGTAGCTGGGATTACAGTCATGTGCCACCACACCTGGCTCGTTTTATATTTTTAGTAGAGACAGGTTTTCATCATGTTGGCCAGGCTGGTTTCAAACTTCTGACCTCAGGTGATCCTCCTGGCTCAGCCTGCTAAAGTGCTGGCATTACAGGCATGAGCCACTGTGCCCAGCTGGTGTGCCTTATTTTCATAATGATGTCTTTTGAAGAGCAAAAATTTTAGACTTTGATAGAGTCCAGTTATCAAGTTTTTCTTTTATACTTCATGGTTGTGTGTGAAGTCTCTCTGTTTAACCTGTTTGCAAAGATTTTCCTCTGTGTTTTCTTCTGGAAGATTTTTAGTTTTAGCTTTAACTTTTAGGTTTGTGATTCATTTTTAGTTAATTTTTGTGTATTGTGTGTGGTTAGGATTGAGGTTAATTTTTTTGCCCCATGGAGAGATATAGTTGCCAGCACCATTCATTGAAAGACTATCTTGCTCCTATTGAATAACTCTGGTCTCTTTGTTAAAAATCACTTGTGCATATTTGTATGGGTTTAGTCCTCAACTTTTAGTTTTGTTTCAGTCTATTCTTTTTTTTTTTTTTTTTGAAACGGAGTTTCACTCTTGTTGCGTAGGCTGGAGTGCAATGGTGCGATCTTGGCTCACTGCAACCTCCACCTCCCGGGTTCAGGCGATTCTCCTGAGTAGCTGGGATTACAGGCATGTGCCACCATGGCTGGCTAATTTTGTATTTTTAGTAGAGATGGGGTTTCTCCATGTTGGCCAGGCTGGTCTCAAACTCCCGACCTCAGGTGATCCACCCGCCTCGGCCTCCCAAAATGCTGGGATTATAGGCGTGAGCCACCGTGCCTGGCCTGCTTCAGTATATTCTTAAATTCAGTTAGTTCCACATTTCCCTGATTACTATAGCTTTGTAGTAATTATTGAAATTAGATGGTGCACATTCTGTTTTTTGTTGTTGTTGTTTTTTGTTTGTTAACAATTATTTAGGCTGTTTTATGTCCTTTGTTAACTTTTTTTTTTACTTTTAAAAGATATTCATGACACTAATAGCCTTATTTTCTGTGATTAGTTTATTTTTTCCTCATCACATTTTCAAAGTATATGCAGTGTACTGAGATGATTACAGTTTGTCGAATGTGTTTTAATCTGACAATTGGTCTTCTCAATCTCTCATATTTTGTTGAGTTGAGCTATGATTGTGACCATATTTGTTTTTGTTGAGCTATGTTGTGTTTAACAGCAGTTGAACAGAAAATATCTATCTTTTTTAAGGTTAGGCATAGACCTTTCCTTATTACTTTAAGGATTGAGTAAAGATTTGAGTTGTATTAGTTTCTGAGATATTTTGATATTAGTGATGGACTTTACATATTTAGTGTATTCTTTGTCTTATTTTGCTTAATGTAATACTTAACCATTTTTGTTTGTAGCCTTTCCAGAAATGTACAGAGTTGAGAGGTCTGTATGTAATAGCTTTGCTGAAGCTTAGCAAGCTTTGTTTAGCTTAGCTGAGCTGGATTTGGGAAGTCTTGAATTCTTAAAAACTAGTCAGAAGTTTAAATGTGAAGTTGTGTGAATAGTTTTGGTAGTAAAAAATGTGAACATCTCTATTTAATGTCTTTGCATATCCAGAGGATGCCAGCCCCCATCAGATTGCGGGAGCTGATCCGGACCATCCGGACAGCCCGAACCCAAGCTGAAGAACGAGAAATGATCCAGAAAGAATGTGCTGCAATCCGGTCATCTTTTAGAGAAGAAGACAATACATACCGATGTCGGAATGTGGCAAAATTACTGTATATGCACATGCTGGGCTACCCTGCTCACTTTGGACAGGTAGGCTGGGCTGAGACTACATGTAGCAAGGGTATTCTTTGACACTGTTGCTCAGGGATTGTCCATCTTTTTCTGGTGGGGAGGTGCTTTTGATAGCCTTGTAGTCTGATTTTTGTGGAACTGAGGGTAAGATTGAGAGAACAAGCTGCAGATCCAGAAAGGCATGATACTGCCATCAATTATCCTTTCCATTGGGAGTCTGATTATGCGGATGAGAGAATGTTTTGATGGTGACAGCCAGCTTGCTTAAAGATTGACCAGCATTATGTGATTATTCAGCCAGAGTGCCTGGACTATAATGAATATTTAAGAAAATGTTTCTTGCTGGGCATGGTGGCTTGTGCCTGTAATCCCAGCTACTTGGGACACTGAAGTGGGAGAATCACTTGAGACCAGGAGCTTGAGATCAGCCTGGGCAACATAGTGAGACCCTGCTCTTAAAAAAAAAAAAGAAAAAAGCCTGGTGTAATAGAGCATGCCTTTAGTCCCAGTTGCTCAGGAAGCTAAATCAAGAGGATTTCGAGTTTCGAGGCCTCAGTGAGCTATGATTGCACCACTGTGCTCCAGCCTGGGCAACAAAGTAAAATCCCATTTCTTTCTTTTTTTTTTTTTTTTTTTTTTTTAAAAAAAAAGGCTTGCTAAACGTCGTGTTAATTATTTTCTCTGGGCACAGTGTTATGTGGAGAAGTTCACAGTATTTTTTTTTTTTTTTGAGATAGAGTTGTTTCGCTCTTTTTGCCCAGGCTGGAGTGAAACGGCACAATCTCAGCTCACTGCAACCTCCGCCTCCCGGGTTCAAGTGATTCTCCTGCCTCAGCCTCCCGAGTAGCTGGGATTACAGGCACGTGCCACCACGCCTGGCTAATTTTGTATTTTTAGTAGAGACGGGGTTTCTCCATGTTGGTCAGGCTGGTCTTGACCTCCCAGCCTCAGGTGATCCACCTACCTCGGCCTCCCAAAGTGCTGGGATTACAGGCGTGAGCCACTGCGCCCGGCCCACAATATGTTTTTAAGGAAATTAGGTGGTTGCCAATTGGTGGCGTCTATTTTGTTCTAATTACTTTGTGCCTTGATTGCTATAACTTGAGCAGATCTAGCTGCTGATTGTCTCCCATGCACAAATGGTTACTATTTAGTATGTCCAGTGTGGGTTTTGAGAATGATAGTCTCAATGGTAAGTCCTTTCTTCTTTCCATGTTTGTATTGTCATAAGTGGAGTTTAGTCATGGAAAAGGAAATAGTTATTTTTTATTTCATATTAATGCTATTAAATTTTATTTTAATAATTTAAGAATTGTATTATATGCTAAATAGTCTCTCTAAGGAACAGACTGCAAAACTGAGAGAAAGAATGTGCAACACTATCGGGAAAGATAGCCAGCAGCTTATTTTCTGTTTAGGTCAGTAATTTCAGTGGAAGGAGATCTCCAGCCCCCAAGTTAAAACAAAAAAGTACTGGATTTAATGTTACCAGACTGACTTGGGTTTTGTGCTCATCTTTGGGTTTGGAGTGGGGTCAGCATCTTTAGAAATATATGATCGAGAGTGGGAGTCCATTAGTTTCCCAAAGAAAAATTGATGTGTTAGTATCAGAGGAAAGGGGACTGGATCAAAAGAAAAGGGGCCAGGCAGAAGCAACTGCCGGTTCATCAATATATTCACGTATTTGGTTTGGGACAGAATTAGTGTCATAATAGTATTCTTCTCTTTCACAGGAATTATTTGTAAAATATAATACATTCTTTGAAATATATTTCATATTTCATTCATACAGTGTTAGAAGTGGAATTAAACCCTGAAGCTCTGATGTTTCAATTATAAGCTTTATCACATCAAAAATTGATCCAGGTGGTTATCCATATAGTACGTGTCATAGTATAAAGCAAATTGATGCCCATGTGTTCTTGTTGATTGATTTTAAGTATTAGGTTAGATTTACAGAAATCTGATATATTAGAAATTGGGCTATAAAAAAGTCTAGTGAGGGGGAAGACTCTTAATTCCTCAGCGATAACCATTATTAACATTTTGTAAGCAGTACATTTATATATTCCCGATTAAGTTCTTTAAGAGCATATTCTTTTTTTTTTTGGAGGCAGGGTCTTGCTCTATGGCCCAGTCTGTGGCTCTGTGATGGCTCACTATAGCCTCAACCTGCTGGGCTCAAGCTCTCCTCCTACCTCAGCCTCTCGAGTCACTGGGAGTACAGGTGTGTGGCACCACACCTAGCTAATTTTTTTTTTTGAGATGGAGTCTCGCTCTGTCACCCAGGCTGGAGTCCAGTGGCGTGATCTCAGCTCACTTCAACTTCCTCGTACCGGATTCGAAAGATTCTTCTGCCTCAGCCTCCCAGGTAGCTGGGAATACAGGCGTGTGCCACCACACCTGGCTGATTTTTGTATTTTTTGTAGACATGGAGCATTACCATATTGGCCAGGCTGGTCTCGAATTTGTGACCTCCTTATCTGTCTGTCTCGGCCTCCTAAAGTGCTGGGATTATAGGCGTGAGCCTCCACGCCAGCCCCAGCTAATTTTTTTTTTTTTTTTTTTTTGTGAGACGGAGTCTCGCTCTGTCGCCCAGGCTGGATTGCAGTGGCGGGATCTCGGCTCACTGCAAGCTCCGTCTCCCAGGTTCATGCCGTTCTCCTGCCTCAGCCTCCCGAGTAGCTGGGACTACAGGCGCCCACCACCACGCCCGGCTATTTTTTTGTATTTTTCAGTAGAGACGGGGTTTCACAGTGTTAGCCAGGATGGTCTCGATCTCCTGACCTCATGATCCGCCCGCCTCGGCCTCCCAAAGTGCTGGGATTACAGGCGTGAGCCACTGCGCCCGGCTCCCCAGCTAATTTTTTGAGACAGAGTCTCACTCTGTTGCCCAGGCTGGAGTGTACAGTGGACACCACAGGCTTACTTTCTACTCAGCTCACTGCAGCCTCAACCTTCTGGGAACCACACCAGGCTAATTTTTGTTTTTTTTGTAGAGACAGGGCTTTGCTGTGTTGCTCAGGCTGATTTTGAACTCTTGTGCATAAGCAATCCACGTGTCTTGGCGTCTCAAAGTACTGAGATTATAGGTGTGCACTACCATGCTTGGCCAGCTAATTAAAAAAAAAAAAAATTTGGGCTGGGCGTGGTGGCTCACGCCTATAAACCCAGCACTTCGGGAGACCGAGGTGGGCGGATCACGAGGTCAAGAGATTGAGACTATCCTGGTCAACATGGTGAAACCCCGTCTCTACTAAAAATACAAAAATTAGCTGGGCATGGTGGTACGCACCTATAGTCCCAGTTACTCGGGAGGCTGAGGCAGGAGAATCGCTTGAACCCGGGAGGTGGAGGTTGCAGTGAGCTGAGATTGTGCCACTGCACTCCAGCCTGGCGACATAGTAAGACTCCTTCTCAAAAAAATAAAAAAATAAAAGAATTGTAGAGTAGGGATTCTGCCACATTGCCCTGGCTGGTGTTAAACTCCTGGGCTCAAGTGGTCCTCGGACCTCAACCTCCCAAAGTGCTGTGATTATAGGTGTGAGCCACAGTCCCGTTACTAAGGGCAAATTCTTGGATTTGGAATCAGAGTAGATATAAGATTTTGGGGGATATTTCATTTTGTAAAAAAACTCTATATATTTTCTAAAATTCATTTCTTTAATATGTTTAAATAGAATGTGCTTTTAAGGTTAGGTGGCATTTTGGGGTATTTTGGGACTTAATTGTTTGATAAAATATTTAATTCTTAGGTAGAAAGTGTAAATGCTCAAGAAAACTGCTAAAATTTTATCATAAAATATTTTTCTGAATGGGACTAGGAATCATAATTTTAATTTCTTGTTCTGTTTCCTCTGTTTAAATGAGTCACCATCTTGTTCATACCAGTAGTTTGGTACCCCACCCGTTGGAATTACCTTTATAATACGCCTGTGAAAGGTTCATATCTAGGTTTTGTCACCTGCATGTATGAATCACAGTGCTGTTTTCATCTAGTGTGTAATAACAGCCACTTTTTTTTTTTTTTTTTTTTTTGAGATGGAGTCTTGCTGTGTTGCCCAGGCTGGACTGCAGTGGTGTGATCTCAGCTCACTGCAAGCTCCACCTCCTGGGTTCACGCCATTCTCCTTCCTCAGCCTCCCTGGTAGCTGGGACTACTGGCGCCCACCACCATGCCCGGCTAATTTTTTTGTGTTTTTAGTAGAGACGGGTTTCACCATGTTAGCCAGGATGGTCTGGATCTCCTGACCTTGTGATCTGCCACCTTGGCCTCCCAAAGTGCTGGAATTACAGGCATAAGTCACCACGCCCAGCCCACTTTTTTTTTTTTTTTTTTTGAGACAGAGTTTAACTTTTGTCCCCCAGGCTGGAGTGCAATGGTGCAATCTTGGCTCACTGCATCCTCTGCCTCCCAGGTTCAACTTATTCTCCTGCCTCAGCCTCCTGAGTAGCTGGGATTACAGGCGCCTGCCACCATGCCTGGTTAATATTTGTATTTTTAGTAGAGACGGGGTTTTACCATGTTGGCCAGGCTGGTCTCAAACTCCTGACTTCAGGTGATCCACCTGCCTTGGCCTCCCAAAGTGCTGGGATTACAGGCATGAGCCACCACGCCCAGCCTGCAGCCACTCTTTAATTGCATTTTATTTGTTAGATGCAATGTTTATTTTGGTAACCAGTAGCTGCATGTAGCTATTGACCTCTTGGAATGTGGCTGTTTCAGCTCAGGTGAATCCTAAAGGAAAATAAGGTTTTTTTGGGTACTTGATTTAGTTATTGGAAAACTTTTTTTTTTTTTTTTCCTGAGATGTGGTCTTGCTTTGTTGCCCAGGCTGAAGTACAGTGGCACGATCTCGGCTCATTGCAACCTTCACTACCCAGGTTCAAGCGATTCTCCTGTCAGCCTCCTGAGTAGCTGTGCTACAGGCACCTGCCACCACACTAGCTAATTTTTGTATTTTTGGTAGAGACGGGGTTTCACCATGTTGGCCAGGCTAGTCTTGAACTCCTGACCTCAAGTGATCTACCCCTCTCAGCCTCCCAAAGTGCTGGGATTACAGGTGTGAGCCACCGCACCTAGCCTAGTTATTTATTTATTTATTTTTTTGAGGCGGAGTCTTCACTCTGTGGCCCAGGCTGGAGTGCAGTGACGCAATCTCGGCTCACTGCAAGCTCCGCCTCCCGGGTTCGCGCCATTCTCCTGCCTCAGCCTCCGAAGTAGCTGGGAGTACAGGCGCCCGCCACTGCGCCCGGCTAATTTTTTTGTATTTTAGTAGAGACGGAGTTTCACCTTGTTAGCCAGGATGGTCTCGATCTGCTGACCTCGTGATCCGCCCGCCTCGGCCTCCCAAAGTGCAGGGATTACAGGCGTGAGCCACCGCGCCCGGCCCCTAGCCTAGTTATTATTGGAAGACTTTTAAATATGTTTTAAACAACTTGGGTATGTGAGTCTACTTTATAAATAGTAAATTTTATGAACTCTAAATACAGTTCAGCTATTACTTTTTTTTTCTTTTTAGTTCAGCTATTTCTGATGAAAATGTACAAATTGAGATGTGCTGTAAGTGTAAAGTACATACTTTTATTGAAACTTTAGTGGAAAAGCAAGTGTAAAATACCTAATTATAATTTTTGTGTTGATCATATGTTGAAATGATATTTTAGATATATTGATTAAAGAATATTATTAAAACTAATTTTACCTTTTTAAAAACTTTTTACTGCAGTATCTAATATGATGCTGATAGAAATAAAATATAAGCCACATTAGAAATTTAAAAATTTCTAGTAGCTATATTTTATAAGTCTTAAGTTTTACAGTAAAACTTAAGGGGTAGGGTGGGATGGACACAGTGACGTATGCCTGTAATCCCGGCACTTTGGGAGGCCAAGGTGGGGGGATCACCTGAAGTCAGGAGTTTGATACCATCCTGGCCAACATGGGGAAACTCCATCTCTACTAAAAATACAAAAATTAGCCAGGCGTGGTGGTGGGCGGCTGTAATCCCAGCTACTCGGGAGGCTGAGGCAGGAGAATTGCTTGAACCTGGAAGGTGGAGGTTGCAGTGAGCCAAGATCATACCATTGCACTCCAGTCTAGGTGACAGAGCAAGACTCTGTCTCAAAAAAAACAAAAACAAAAACTTAGCCCTTCCTTGCTGTACAAAGGATTTGAGATGGCATAAACTACCAGCATCTACATTAAAGAGAAAAAAATAGTAGAAATTGAGAGTTGGAAAAAGGAAGCATTTAGAGCATAAGGCCTGTGTAGTTGCTGTTGGCGTGACAGCTGAGGCAAGAAAAGAGACAGTCACCTGTTAGGTCGTTGTTATTGCCAAGATGGAAGAGCAAAACTGCAGAGAACCAGACTGCCTGGGTGTGACTTCTGGCTTTGAGCACGATCTTTAACCTTTCTGTGTCTCACTTTCCTCATCTGTAAAATGGGGACAGTCTTAATGCCTACTTTATAGTGTTATTATGAAGAGTAAGTTAGTGTTAGACACATATTTTGTATATAGAAAGCCTCAAATGTTATGCATTTTACCATTTCCTGAAGGACAGCAATGTTTTTTGAAGCACTGAATTCTAGGAGATTTTTTTATATGGACCTTTGGTCTAGGAGTCTCTTAATAATGTAAGAGATAGTATCCTCAGCATTTTTGTAACAAAAGTGGTCATAGATTTCCTGTAGTGTGTGTAACCTTTTTCCGTGTGTGGGTTAAGCACAACCCAGAAATATTAATGAATTATCTAAAGAAGTAGGTAGATTGCAGGAGTAGAAAACTGGTGGCTCGGGGCCAGATTCTTCCACAGATGTGTTCTTTCTTTGTCCTGTATGGTATTTAAAATGGTTTCTGCCAGTATGTAAAAACAAAAAAGAATTTCCATAGGAATCTGGATTCCTAATTTCTCTTAGAAAAATAATAAGATTTGTGAGATGGAAATCTACGTTTCCACATGTCAGTAGTATGCTGCTTCCAGGCTGGGCCTGATTCTGTTTTTCCCCAGTTCCAACCTTGCTTGCTATACCCAATTACCTGTGTAGGATATTCTTCCCTTCCATCTGTGTAGCATAGGACTGCACTTCTTTAGATTCTCTAAATTTTGCAATGTTCTCCATAAATTCTTATACATCTTTAAAAAAATTTTTTAAAAAATTTCCCTTAAAACACAGGATTTTTAAGTCTTACACATCTTTGGAGAAATGTATTTGTAGGTTCTTAAGAGCTCTTGTTCCTGTTGCAAATAGTATCCTTTAAAATTTTAAGGCCGGGCTTGGTGACTCAAGCCTGTAATTCCAGCACTTTGGGAGGCTGAGACGGGCGGATCACGAGGTCAGGAGATCGAGACCATCCTGGCTAACACGGTGAAACCCCGTCTCTACTGAAAAAAAATACAAAAAACTAGCTGGGAGAGGTGGCGGGTGCCTGTAGTCCCAGCTACTCGGGAGGCTGAGGCAGGAGAATGGTGTGAACTCGGGAGGCGGAGCTTGCAGTGAGCCCAGATCTGGCCGCTGTACTCCAGCCTGGGCGACAGAGCGAGACTCCGTCTCAAAAAAAAAATAAATAAATAAATAAATAAAATAAAATAAAATTTTACATAATTATGTTTTAGATCTATAGTGATACAATTGATTTTTAAAAATATTTATCTACTTTGCCACATTATTGAACTTGGTTTTAAGAGTCTCTGTAGACGTCATTGTTTCCATGTAGTCAGTACTACTATTGTCTGCAAACAATGGCAGTTCTGTTTTTTTCCTTTGACATCCTTATACATTTTCTTATTTTCTTATTACACTGTACAGGTAGTACATTATTGCAAATAAGTGATGATAATAGCCACTCTTGTTAAAGCTGTAAACAAATGCTCTACAGTAATATGTGGGTAATTCATATAGGGTTTAGTAGACACGCTTTTTCACATTAAGGAATTTTTTCTTAAAAAAAAGTGCTTAAACTGGTACTATGCCTTGAAAAGCCTCAGACCCATAGCAATGAGCTATCCTTAAGCCTAGATTGTGGTCTCCAAATACTATTTTCAGCCCATTTGAAAGATGGCTGATCCCAAGTCCAGGGTAAGAAAATGTACAAAATAACGATGTTACTATGCCAGAAAGCAGGGAAGACTGCAAAGATCATGTCAAAAGGTTTCAGTAGTCACCAGAAGAGGCTATCATACCCCCAAAAGAGATACTTTGAACATTAGTAAGAAGAATAATCGCCTGGGCATGATGGCTCACGCCTGTAATCCCAGCACTTTGGGAGGCCGAGGCGGGCAGATCACAAGGTCAGGAGTTCGATAACATCCTGGCCAACATGGTGAAACCCCGCCTCTACTAAAAATACAAAAAATATAAAAATTAACCGGGCGTGGTGGCAGGTGCCTGTTAATCCCAGCTACTCAGGAGGCTGAGGCAGGAGAATCGCTTGAACCTGGGAGGTGGAGGAGGTTGCAGTGAGCTGAGACTGCACCACTGCACTCCAGCCTGGGCAACAGAGTGAGACTCCATCTCAAAAAAAAAAAAAAAAAGAATAATGATGGTAGGCGGGGTGCGGTGACTAACACCTGTAATCTCAGTCTTTTATGAGGCTGAGGCAGGCAGATTGCTTGAGCTCAGGAGTTCGAGACCAGCCTGACCAACATGGTGAAACCCCATCTCTACTAAAAATACAAAAATTAGGCATGGTGGCAGATACCTGTAATCCCAGATATTCTGGAGGCTGAGACTTGAGAATTGCTTGTACCTGGGAGGCGGAGGTTGTAGTGAGGCGAGATCGCACCACTGCACTCTGTCCCTGGTTGGCAGTGAGACTCTGTCAATAAAAAAAGGATAATAATTGTAATTGATTGAAATAAACATTTATATTACCTTTCCTTAGCAATAGTATGGCCTTTCTTCTATATAGAGAAGTTTCTTCTTAGAGCTATAGTCCAGCTAATAAATTAAGGAAAGAATTCGAATATAATGATTTTGTAACCCATGATGATCATCAGTGCTGCTAAAGTCACAAAAGAGAGACAACTACCAGAAATAATTATATGCCTCCTGATGAAAGTTCATACCACTGGTTCTAAGTGGTGCATATTTGCAAAATGAGATCACAACAGAACAAAGCAAAACCTGAAAAATCTGAATTTGATCAAGCCTCCTTAGGTATATAACTCAGATAAACTGTCCAGTATACAAAAAGTACTTAAGCTGGTACTATGCTGGGGTACTACCCCCCAGGCAGATAAATTGTCCAGTATACAAAGACATGTATGTATAAGAGTATTCATTTCAGCAGTGTTTCTAATAGTAAAACATTGCAAACAATCTCTTTGTCCTCAGATAATAGGTAAGTTTATATTCAAAAGTGGGATACTATGTAGCAATGAGTTTTAACTGAATTGGAACATCTTGTCTTGATGTAATACTCAAAGCTGTTGAGCAAAAAGAGCAGGAATACAGTTTGATATTTATTTAAAGTTTAAAACATTTAAAACCACCTGTCTCTCCATGTGCAGTAAGAATATATGGCATGGCAGTCATGAGCAGCAGTTTGGGGTTTTGATTACTTCTGGGATGGAGAAATCAGATTGAGGCCCAGTACACAGAGGGC
The DNA here is from genome assembly GCF_003255815.1 of Theropithecus gelada. Lineage (NCBI taxonomy): Eukaryota > Metazoa > Chordata > Mammalia > Primates > Cercopithecidae > Theropithecus > Theropithecus gelada. Next base: position 30,354,669 of record NC_037688.1, read on the forward strand.
TTCAGTTGATCTGTAATGTTAAAAACTTTAAAATAAATAGGGTGAAATGTTAAGATTTGATAAAGCCGCTTGGTGGGTCAGTGACTGTTAAGTGAGTTTTATGTATTTTGAGTGGAATATTTCATCATTTTCTCAAAAGAAAAAATTGGATTCACTAGGAATGTAAGGTTTTTGTTTTTTTGTTTTTTTGTCAGAAGAATGAAAACACAGACTCTGCTCTATATAGATTTTATGTTGCCAGGCCTACCTAGTGGTAGTGCAGTTATAACAAGCTTGCTTTTCAAAAATGATGATTTTAGGTGTGTGTGTATAAACCAGGCAGTTATTTCTGAATATTAAAAAGAAATAGATTGGGTATGGTGGCTCATGCCTATAATCTCAGCACTTTGGGAGGCCGAGGTGGGCGGATCACTTGAAGCCAGGAGTTTGAGACCAGCCTGGTTAACATGGCAAAACCCCATCAATAATAAAAACACAAAAATTAGCTGGGGTTGGTGGCACGCATCTGTAGTCCCAGCTACCTGGGAGGTTGAGGCACGAGAACTGCTTGAACGTGAGAGTCAGAGGAGGTTGCATTGAGCTGAGATAGCACCACTGCACTCCAGCCTGGGTGACAGAGTGAGACTGTCCCTCCTACCCCCCAAAAAAGAGAGTCATCTAGAAAAATCTTGTAAAAATTAAATTGTTGATGTCTACATCAAATTTACTCCATCATAATATCGGCAGGGGTGGGGCGGGGGCGGTGACCCATAGTTTTCAAAACTCTCCTACCTGTTCTGACCAGTTAAGTTTGGGAACCACTTCTTCAGGCACTATATTTGTTACAAAGGGAGCTGAAAACTTCAATCTCTTAGGCTTGTTGCTAATCTCTGACTAGAATGCTTCTGCTGTGAAGTAAAAGTTTTCCGTTAATTGTGTGGAGTGTGGATATAAAAGCTGGACTGTTTACTCTGGTCTTAAAGTGTCTGCTACAGTTGTGGTTAGAAATGTTTCAGGTGGGTTTTTCAAGTAGCTTTAAGTGGAGTAGTAGTACTCCACTGAAATATTTGAGATTGTTACCTAAGGGGCAGATGCATGTAATTGATTACTTTTTTCCTTCTGTTCTTTAACTCATGCAACAGTGTGGAGTTTTGCGTTTGGAGATTTGGAGATTGCTGTGGAAAAATGGATGCCCTCCTTTTGCGTGCATCTCCCCCATTGTACTTTTTTCCCCTAACCTTTATCTTTCTTTTTCAACATTTGAAAACTGATAACATTTTTTTTGAGACGGAGTCTCGCTTTGTCGCCCTGGCTGGAGGGCAGTGGTATGATCTCAGCTCACTGCAACCTCTGCCTCCCGGTTTCAAGTGATTCTCCTTCCTCAGCCTCCCAGGTAGCTGGAATTACAGGCGCACACCGCCACGCCTGGCTAATTTTTTGTATTTTAGTAGAGACAAGGTTTCACCGTGTTGCCCAGGCTGGTCTAGAACTCCTGAGCTCAGGCAATCCACCCGCCTTGGCCTCCCAAAGTGCTAGGATTACAGGTGTGAGCCACTGTGCCCGGCCTTGATAACATTCTTAAAGATTAAACATGGTATATTCTCAGCACTGTTGCTGGCCACTTAAGTATAAAGTGTGATCAGAGTTAATCCATCACTGGAGTGTATATATCAGATGCTATTTCCAGTCATATAACCTTACGTTTTCCCTTAGATTTGTCACCTTCAAAAAGCAAATGCTTGTTTTTGAAGCAGAGTCCCTGTATAAATGGGGGAATATTGAAATAATGCTTGCCCCTTTAACTTTTAGTTTTTCTTTTTGCTGTTTAGGTTTTAGGTAAGGGTTTTTTTTTTTGTTTTTTGCTTGTTTTTTTTGGTTGGTTGTTTTGTGTTTCTCCCTCTTCTCTATGCCTGCTGCACACAGAGAGAGGGTGCAAAGTTTAGGTATGTCTTAAACAAATGTCACAAAAAACAACAGCTTGTATTCATCAGTCACTGATGACTTAGTGTGTCTATCTTAAAACTTGACCCGACTGAGCAGCCACTGCTGCTGCTGCCACAATGCCAGGTTCCAGCCTCAGTCACCCTCCACTGTCCAGGGCCCCTCTGTCTTGGTCCTGGGACCCTAGCTCCCTGCCAGCCCCAGTCCCAACACCATGTTGGAGAAAAGTGTGGAGGCAGTGGCTGAGTTGGGCATCAAGGACATGAAGGAGAAGGTGGAGGACAAGGCAAGCCAGAAAGAGTGAAAGAAGGAAGTGGTGGAGGAGGAGGAGAACGGGCCCAAAGAGGAAGATGATGATGATGAAGGGCCCGAGCTTAAGAGAGCTGCTGAAGAAGAGGATGAACCGGATCCACAGCAGCAGAAGACAGAATGGGGCATTGGCATGAGCCCCTGCCAACAGGCTGGGGATGGGAGGCCTCTCTGGGCCTGGAGGTTGGGTGGGAGCAGACAAGTCCAGCCTCTCTTCACCTGGCTCCCTGCTCTGGGCCCTGCACCAGAGCCCCCACCCTCTTCTTTCTACTCAGCTTTCTCATTTCCACCTCTCCAGACACTGACCCCTCCATCCTCACTCTGCTATTGTTCCACCTCCTCACCTGCTCCATCTGAGCTCCCCAGCTGGCCCCAGTTGCTCCTATCTCTTTGTTTTCTTCTTGCCTCCCTCCTGCCTAACCTCTGCATCCCTAGCCTCATGTCCTGCCCCATCCCTATCAGCTGCCTGGGATCTCCCTCAGATTCCCTCCTTTCAGACAGCGCCAGTCTGGGGGTGGGACCAAACCCCACAGCTGCCCCCCTCCCCTCCCTTTCTTGTATAGTTTTTTTTTTTTAATTATAAACAGAGTTTGGCTCTTTTGCCTAGACTGGAGTACAGTGGCACGATCTCAGCTCACTTCAACCTCTGCCTTCCAATTTCAAATGATTCTCCTGCCTCAGCCTCCCAAGTAGCTGGGATTACAAGCACCCACCACCACACCTGGCTGATTTTTGTATTTTTAGAAGAAATGGGGTTTCACCATGTTGGCCAGGCTGGTCTCGAACTCCTAATCTCAGGTGATCCACCCGCCTCGGCCTCCCAAAGTGCTGGCATTACAGGCATGAGCCACTGCTACCAGCTGCCTTTTTTGTAGAGTTTAATAAAGAAATGGTCATCCTTAAAAAACAAACAAACAAACAAAAAAAACACTTGACCCTAAAACCACAAAGTAGTATTAATGCCTAAGAGTATGTCCTATTCCTAATAAAATGTTTTTGGATAATTCATTTGTGCAGTGCTTGGAGTTTGTCAGAAGTAGGATTGAATGAGTATGATGAAAATTCTGATATCTGATTCTTGGAACATTTGCTTTCACTACTAAAATATTTACAGAATTATGAAATGAGAAGCTTGAAAAACCAGTTTGAAAAAGAGTAAGATTTGTTTGATAATATTTTAGCTTCTGATTTTCACATTCACCTTAGTAAATTTTCTGTTTACATTGTAAAGATGACTTTCATCAACTTCTGTTTCAGAAATTGCTTTTTAAATTTTAATTGAATGTGAAGAAGAAAGGGAAGGTTTGTTACTTACATAATCTTTTCAACTTCACAAGGCATTTATGTTTTCCTTTTTGATCCTGGTTATTTTCCTTGGAGACTTCTTTGAAATGCTCGTGATAGTATTCAGCTAACTTTAGATGTTTTTAGTGCAGGTACATTGAGAAAGCAATTTTTAAATAGCTTGAAACAACTCTGTGGAACTGTTTTACTTTCCTCAATTTCACTTTCGAATTTAGTAGATAAATTCGTAATGGAAAGTAGTCTCACGTGATTTTAACTTCTTGTTACACAGGTCTCCATTTGAGCCCCTTTCCTTGGGAGGTATGATTCTAAAGGGGATCATGGTTTTTAAAACTCTTCTTTGTTAGTCTGTCTTGTGTTCGCCCTTTGAATACTGCTTTAGTGGTAATGTTTTGGCCTTTTCCATGTTTGTCAAGATGGAGTGATAAAGTATGTCAGTGATTTTGAAGGTGTTTCAAGAAAGGCCAGGTAGAGGGACAAACTAATTTACAAGAACTCTTAAGCCGTAAGAAGCTATTTCTATCAATGATGTAAAGAAGAAATCATGTAAATCATTTTAGCTTAATTCCACTACTGAGTTTTCCTGTTTTTTGTTTTTTCTGGATTAGATTCCTAAACCCTTGCCCTCTCCCATAGTACTTGGATCAAGCTCTAAATGTACTTGATTCACATACTTTCCACATTATATTAAACTTAGCTATTGCCTCTCTTTTTTAAAATTAATTATACATTCCTTATGGTTAGAATGGGTTGGTGTATTTCCAGTTATTAAGTTTTTTAATTCCCAAAATGGAACCATACCTTAAACACACGTTAGGTGCTCATTTAATGTAACTTGGAGATTAAGAATTTGATTTGTTAATCTCTTATTATAATACTTCTAGTTTATGTTTGTGTGAATCTGCAAAACTAATGTAAAACTGAGAGATTATTTGAATGGCAAGTATCATGGGGCTTTGCTAAAATGATCTGTTCTTGAACTTGATTTCTATTAAGATATGCAAAGGTCTTAAATCTTTGCCTTCTAAAAAGATGTAGGTAGTTTGGCCGGGCATGGTGGCTCATGCCTGTAATCCCAGCACTTTGGGAGGCTGAGGCGGGCGGATCATCTGTGGTCAGCAGTTCGTGACCAGCCTGGCCAACATGTTGAAACCCTGTCTGTTCTAAAAATACAAAAAGAAAAATTACCTGGGTGTGGTGGTGAAGGCCTGTAGTCCCAGCTACTTGGGAGGCTGAGGCAGGAGAATCGCTTGAACCCAGGAGGTGGAGGTTGCAGTGAACTGGGATCGCACCATTGCACTCTAGCCTGGGCTACAAGAGCAAAACCCTGTCTCAAAAAAAAAAGAAAAAGAAAAAGAAAAAGCCAGGCGCAGGCATGGTGGCTCACGCCTGTAATCCCGGCACTTTGGGAGGCTGAGGCAGGTGGATCAGCAGAGCTCAGGTGTTCGAGACCAGCCTGACCAACATGGTGAAACCCTGTCTCTGCTAAACATAGAAAAATTAGCCAGGTGTGGTGGCTAATTCCTGTAATCCCAGCTACTCGGGAGGCTGAGGCAGGAGAATGGCTTGAACCTGGGAAGCTGAGGTTGCAGTGAGCTGAGATCATGCCATTGCACTCCAGCCTGGGCAACCAGAGTGAAACTCCATCTCAAAAAAAAGAAAAGAGTTAGGTAGTTTGATGAAACACGTTTGTACTTTAGCCAACTGGGGACTCTGGGTTAAAAACATTGCTTTTCTAGATTATGGTAACAAGTTTTTAATTTCTTTTTTTTTTTTTTTTTCCTTTTTTGCAGTTGGAGTGCCTCAAGCTTATTGCCTCTCAAAAATTTACAGACAAACGCATTGGCTATTTAGGGGCAATGCTGCTGTTAGATGAAAGACAAGATGTCCATCTTCTCATGACCAACTGTATCAAGAAGTAAGTCTTACTTTTCTTTCTTCTAACAACTATTAAATACTTTGTTCTTTTTTGTATTTTCTTTGAGATGGAGTCTCGCTCTTTTGCCCAGGCTGGAGTGAAGTGGCTTACCCAGGCTGGAGTGAAGTGGTGTGATCTTGGCTCACTGCATCCTCCTCTGCTGCCACCGCCCTCTCCCGCTCCCCACCCCGACCCGGGAAGTGATTCTCCTGCCTCAGCCTCCTGAGTAGCTGGGATTATAGGTGCCTGCCACCACGCTTGGCTAATTTTTGTATTTTTAGTAGAGACGGGGTTTTGCCATGTTGGCCAGGCTGGTCTTGAACTCCTCACCTCAGATTATCCACCCGCCTCGGCTTCCCAAAGTACTAGGATTACAGGCTTGAGCCACTGCGCCTCACCTACTTGGTCTTTTAAGTCTTTTTTGTGATATAATATCAAGAACTTCTATTTACTGAGTTTATATTTACTTTCCAGAGTATATTTGAATTGCTCTTAGTTCAGTAGTTTATACGTAAAGAGGTTAAGCAAAGGGTTAAAATTTGTGTAGGAGACTGGGTGCGGTGGCTCATGCCTGTAATCCTAGCACTTTGGGAGGCCGAGACGGGCAGATCACGAGGTCAGGAGTTCAAGACCAGCCTGGCCAATGTGGTGAAACCCTGTCTCTACTAAAAATACAAAATACAAAACTAACTGGACATAGTGGCATGCTCCTGTAGTCCCAGCTACTCGGGAGGCTGAGGCAGAAGAATCTCTTGAACCTGGGTAGCTACTCAACCTCCCGAGTAGTTGGGATTATAGGTGCCCGCCACCACGCTTAGCCAATTTTTACAGTTTTAGTGGAGATGAGGTTTCACCATGTTGGCCAGGCTGGTCTTGAACTCTTGACTTCAGGTTATCCGCCTGCCTTGACCTCCCAAAGTGCTAGGATTATGGGTGTGAGCTCCCCCCCACCACCCACCAAGTTTGCTGAGTTTTCTAAAGTGTGTGTCTTTGACATCCAGTAGATAATATGTTTTTCAACTTCTACTGCTTTGGTACCTGAAAACATTGGCTTGTAAGCCTGGTCAGTCTGTTTACTGTATTGATAATATGTAATAAAGTTGGGATAAACATTTTCTGCAATAAATAATTTTATTGTTTTTGTTGATTGGAGAAATCTTGAGTTATTCTGCACTAGTTTGAAATTGTGAAGCTGCTTCTTGGGGAGCACCAGGCAGAGCATGCTTGTTCCTACCTTCTTCTTTTCTTTTGCAGTGATCTTAATCATAGCACGCAATTCGTCCAGGGGTTAGCACTTTGTACCCTCGGCTGCATGGGCTCCTCAGAGATGTGCAGAGATCTTGCAGGAGAGGTAGAGAAGCTCCTGAAAACCTCCAACTCTTACTTAAGAAAAAAGGTAACTCTTAATGAACCAAATGTCTGTTTGGATTAGGGAGTATTATGGAGATCAGAAGGCAGATTACTAATTTTTGAAAGATCTGATGATAATGTCATTTTTTCTGTGCAGTAAATTTATTTTACATGATTTTATATTAACCTTAATTCCTCTTTTTTTAAGGAAATGATTTATAAACAAACAAATGTCACTGGATATATCCTAGGTGGCATACCAAATTCCTAAGTTATCTGATTCTAAACAGTATTACAACAAGGTGATTATGAACATATTTTTATGAATTTACTTTTGTCCTAATAATTAGTGCCCATATCTTTGTATTAGTGCCTTTGTATCTCTGGAAGGGCAGTTCCATTGGTACCTAGATAATTATTAGGGAGTGATGTAGAACCCACTTTCCGAATGAATTAGTAATAGAAGAGAATTGTTCTTCTATCTGATTTTATTTGTTGATATAAACATTTTATTGAGTTTTTAAAAATTGCTTGAACCCTACAACCTTTGAAAATGAAGTGTATGGAATTTAGAAGTCCAAGAAATGAACATAAACTGTGATCCGTTTGGCATTTACTGTGCCTTTCTATTAATGGTGTGGGAAAGAGGCATTGAAAGGGCCAAACCATTTCCCAGGATGATATGCAGTTAATGATGGCTGCAAACAAAGTTAAATTATTTTTTTAATTTGTAAGCTGGTCCTTTTTCTTAAAGAATATGTGAGCTACTCTTGTTCAGAAAACTCATTATCATATTAAAATGAAACATACCTTCAGGTTAGAAAAAAAAAAAAAATTTTTCCTCCCAAATATAACATGGGTGGAATTAGTAGAAATTTTTTTTGTTAATACATCTAACTTTTATGGTATTTGACTCAAACATTTAGTAGTTATAGTTACTTTGCGGAATATGCAAAATCAGTGTTTAAATGTACTTTTATTTTCCAGTGAACAAGCTAGTAAGACCATCTTTAGTAGAGACTAAGTATTTTTCACATGATTTTCTTGATGTCAGCAGAGTCATTTGAGGGCCACATAGATATTATTAAACATAACAGTAGATTTATAGCATTTACAGCATATATCTTTCAGTTGTGTAATGTGTTTTAGCCTGTTAGTCATCTCACTCAGAGGTATGATTATCACAGATTGAGATCCTTATCTATTTTTACTTCCTCAAAACTCCACATAAGTTATGTTTAACTTGTTTGATAAATTCATATTAATCATACATAGTCTAATGTAGGAAGTTTTTGCCTACTTGTCTAGGCAAAAGGGAGAGGTGAGCCAGAAGATCTCTTTAATATAATAGTATAAATTGGAAATCCCCAACCAGTTAATAAATACTTTTCTCTCCTCTTAATTTTTTTTTTTTTTTTTTGAGACGGAGTCTTGCTCTGTTGCCCAGGCTGGAGTGCAGTGGCGCGATCTCGGCTCACTGCAAGCTCCACCTCCTGGGTTCATGCCATTCTCCTGCTTCAGCCTCCCCAGCAGCTGGAGTACAGGTACATGCCACCATGCCCAGCAAGTATTTTTAATTTTATTTTTAGTAGAGATGGGGTTTCACCGTGTCAGCCAGGATGGTCTCGATCTCCTTTACCTTGTGATCCGCCCGCCCCGGCCTCCCAAAGTGCTGGGATTACAGGTGTGAGCCACCACGCCTGGCCTCCTCTTAATTTTTTTTTAAATAGAGGCAGGTTCTTAATGTGTTGCCCAGGCTGTTCTTAAACTCCTGGGCTCAAGTGATTCTCCTGCCTTGGGCTCCCAAAGTGCTGGACTTATAGGAGTGGGCCATCACCGTGACCAGCCGTAAATCTAATATCTAACCTCTTCTTTATTTTTCTAGTGGATGAACAAGTTGGTGAGATTTTTGTGTTGGTGGTTTTTTTGTAAGATTGGTTGCCCTGGCATAATTGAAATAAACCTTTTGTTCTTTTATTGTTTTTTTTATAGGCAGCACTATGTGCTGTTCATGTCATCAGGAAAGTTCCTGAACTTATGGAGATGTTTTTACCAGCAACAAAAAATTTATTGAATGAGAAGAACCATGGTAATGTAATTTGGATGCATTCATGAAGTACTGAGGGAGAAAGGGAAAGAGAAAAGGCTTGAGGCTGTGTTAGTCCTGTGTCTCTCAGTACAGTGGAGTCACCTTTCTGCTGTGCCTTAGACACTTTTCCAGGAAGGTCTGGTCTGACAAACCTTTCTACTCACATATCCTAGTTTTATATTAGAGATTGATTCTTTCATAGTAAACTTATCTTTCATCTCTGGTCCTCTTTTACTATATTAAAAATATTAAGTTATTAATAATCTAGTGTAATATACAAATGAGCCTACCCATAATTTTCATGTGTAAAATCCTTTGATTTCTTGCCTATTTTACAGTAAAAGAAAAAATTTCATTATCATGTGGTAGGAGTGTAAGATTTGTGCGTCTGGGCGTAGTAGTTCATGCCTATAATCCCAGCAGTTTGGGAGGCCAAGGTGGGCAGATCACTTGAGCTCAGGACCAGCCTGGCCAACAAAGTCAGAACCCATCTCTGCAAAAAATATGAAAATTAGCTGGATGTGGTGGCACATGCCTGTGGTCCCAGCTACTTAGGAGGCTGAAGTGTGAGGATGGCTTGTGCCTGGGAGGCAGAAGTTGCAGTGAGCCAAGATTGTACCACTGCACTCTAGCCTGGGCTACAGAGCCAGACCCTGCCTGACTCAAAAATTGTGAAAATTCTTTTGGGTTATTTCTGACGGAAGCTTGTATTAGGTACTCAGAATCTTTATATAAAACAGAGGAGTTAAATGGAATGTGGCTGTTCTTTTCCCAAACATTTTATTCTTATTTGAAGTCAGTGAAATAAGTTTTTGAATAGAGAAAATTCGTGTGTCTTAAATGCTCAGAGAAAAAATTGTGTGGTATATTTAATTTGACAAATTCAGTGCTGTGCCCAGAATGCTCCAAATATACTTGTTGAACAACTGAATTACTTAGAGCACATATTTATTACGTAGTGAAAAGAAAAGCATTGTGAGATTGTTTTTACTGACTCTGGAGCAAGTAAATTTACTTTGTCATCCACAGTTAATCTCAGAGTTTTGATACGTTTTATCTGGAAATTTAAAATCTTACTAAGATTTCTGCCTCTTGAATTATCTGTTAGAACTCAGATAATAGCTGATTAAGTATAGAACAGATGATACCTAGCTTACATTGTATGTTTTTATGGATATTCTCAGATGGAGAGACACATGTATTGGTCGTCACTTTTTAATAATTATTTTGGTCACATAATTATTGAAAACATTACGATTTTACTGACTTGGCCAGTTTTAAATCAGGTATCTATTAAGTTCCTCCTTTGTATTCACTTCAATGGTTAGATTCTTTAGAGGATTAAAAAGCAAAAGTAGCAACTATCCTTTTGGAATTGACCTTCAGGAACTCAAAGCCCTGTTCTATAAAATTGAATAATAGGCCTCATTTTTAGTTTTCCTTTGATCTTTTCTTTCAGGTGTCCTCCACACATCTGTAGTCCTCCTCACAGAAATGTGTGAGCGAAGCCCAGACATGCTTGCGCATTTCAGAAAGGTAGGTGCCATTCTCTATGCCTAAGCCTTTCTTGATTGAAAAATGATTTTCCTGAAAAGTACATGATTTTCTTACTTATTTATTTTTTTGAAAGCAAGCTATGGATCTGAATAAGGGTTTTAACTAGCCCTGCTGTGCAGTTGGGCTGGAAGCCAGATTTAGGCATATAAGTAAGAGCTGGCACTAGTATTGTGTTTTTCTTTGCAGGATAGAAGTTTTCTCTCATTGTTGGCAGACACACGAATCTCACGTGTTTTATCTGCTGTTTTCACATTTGAGTCAGGAAACATAATCTGAGGTCAAATTAAAACTAGGAGTTTTGTGTGTGTGTGTGTGTGTTTTTGTTTTTGTTTTTTTCTTTTTGAGACGGAGTTTTGCTCTTACTGCCCAGGCTGGAGTACAGTGGCACGATCTCGGCTCACTGTACCCTCCACCTCCTGGGTTCAAGCGATTCTCCTGTCTCAGCCTCCCGTGTAGCTGAGATTACAGGCATGCGCCACCATGCCCATCTAATTTTTGTATTTTTAGGAGAGACGGGATTTCACCATGTTGGCCAGGCTGGTCTTGAACTCCTGACCTCAGGTGATTAGCCGGCCTCAGCCTCCCAAAGTGCTGGGATTACAGGTGTGAGCCACTGCTCCTGGCATGTTTTTTTTTTTTTTTTTTTAAGACAGGAATTTCTTTTCTATTTTTTTAAGGTTAAAACTAAAAGTTTTTTTATTGCTTTTCCCCTACTGTTCATTTTAGGCCATTGACTCCTGTGATGGAAGTCCTAGCTATCTTAAGTACCCCCTTCTCTCTCCCTCTTTTTTTTTTTCTGTTTTTGAGGCAGAGTCTCGCTGCGTCACCCAGGCTGGGGTGCAGTGGTGCAATCTCGGCTCACTGCAACCTCTGCCTCCTGGGTTCAAGTGATTCTCCTCCCTCAGCCTCCCGAGTAGCTGGGACTACAGGTGCCCACCACCACGCCCAGCTAATTTTGTTTCGTATTTTTAGTAGAGACGGGGTTTCACCATGTTAGCCAGGCTGGTTTCGAACTCTTGACCTCAGGTGATCCACCCGCCTCAGCCTCCCAAAGTGCTGGGATTACAGGCGTGAGCCACTGCGCCCGGCCTATGTTTTTTTTTTTAACTAGTATTTTAAAGTGGACATTTCTATTTCTCCACTTAATTTTAGAAGACAGTAGTAAGGAGCACTCAGAGGAAGACTGTTCTTTGGGTAGTTACATGCATTGAACTTCTTTTATAGGATGCTGGTCATTCCATAAATAGGACTCGCTTTGTACTTTAGATCTAGTAAGGCTCTAACAGGAGTTCTTTTTTGGCTTTTTTTCCCTTAGATGTTCATGTCTTGATTAAATTATTGTAATATAGTATGAGACCCGTATCTGTCCCTAATGCTTGCTTTGTATGTTTTGTTCCTGTTGTCTGTTTGGAATCCTGCTGTATGTTAGAATGAAAAGGTAAGAATTAACCCTCTTTTAGATGGTGCATGCTGGCATTAGGTCCTTAGTAGCTTTTGTGTATCCATCCACAAATGTGGCTTTTAAAATATACTAATGCTGAAGCTGTGCTTAATACTGTGAGTTATTGTTCTAGCATTTTTGGCTAACTTCCTAGTCTAGTTTTTGTTTTGTCACTTAAACTCCTGACTCCAAAGTCAGCCTTGGATTTCAGTTGCAGCCTTTCCTGAATTGTAAACCACCTTCTCTGCCTTTTCTTTATCTTTACTTGAGAAACTTTGAGCAGTTTTCCAGTGACTTTGGTGATGGCAATTCCAGATCAGTCTGGAGCTTTGACACAAAATGCTACTGCTTTTTGAAGTAGATATTTTAGAACAGTATGTGGGTAACCTCATACTTTAAAAAGCTCTGTATGTACTGCTGAGCTTTCAGTTCAGACTTAGAGCTTTTATTTCTCCCTTACCTGTACTTACTCTTACATAGAAGTTTTGAAATATTAAAAGGATTTTGAGGTAGAGTAGTGGGCACCAACTGATTTTCATGGCTGCAGCCTTTCCCTATGTCATCTTATTTTGTTTGTCCTGTTGTCAGTTTTAATAACTTGCATTTTTGTCTGAAAAATGAAACTGGGTTCCAAGAATTGTATGCTGAACATTCAGACATTTGTGCTCTGTGTCCCAGGGTAATCTTATGTGATGTGCTGGCCTTTTGGCAGTGGATAAAACAATTTCTGAATTTAGTAGCCCAAGGAAAAATAACTTTTCCAAGAAATAAACCAGATAAAAAATAACTTGGGTATATGTAGTACAAAAAAGCAGACCATTGGGAAGTGTGCAAAATAAGCTTGGTAACTACTTGGTCTTCATTTTATTATAAAAATATTGATTTAAAGCGGTTTTAAAAGGTATATTACTATCTCTAATATAACTTTGCCCATAGTTGACAGATGTAATGAATTTACAGATCTCCATGGCTTAGATTTGTCTTATTTGGAGTTGTCCAAATTAGACTTTGTTTAGGTGACTTATAAGAATTAATTCCGAACTGTTATGGCTCAACTTATTTAAATTCATACATACTGTGTTTTCTTGTATTTAGAAGTGGCCTTAATGTTTTGAATGCTTTGAGTGCATGCGTTGGATATAGCTTGGCTTTTCATCTCAGTCTTGATCCTCTTTTAGGCTTGAGGAGTAGGGAAGGGACAGAGTCTAAATACAGTGAGAAAAAATAATTGAGTTGCAGCAGAGTTGTAGCTAAAATTGCCTGCAAAAGAGATGCAATGCAGTTCACTTTGCACCCTTTTTAACTTAATTTTTGGTCATTAAAGTTGTTTATATAGCTAAAAATTGAGTTTTTAGTTGGAAACGTAAAAAGTTCCTGTTGTGGCAAACCTTTTGTTTTAATATCAAGTAGTTGATCAACAGAAATGAAATGAGTGCCAATATTTAAAACATCTTCGGCTTGACAGTAAAATTGCCTTTACAATGTGTTAGGACTCTTAATGGATAAAGTAAAGGAAGGACAGGAAGGAAATTCCTGATTATAAGGAATGTATAGTCTCATTGAAAAGATAAGAAAACAGACCACAAAGCTGTATATGTAAATAAGTCCTGAAATTTAAAAAAATTGTATCATATGAGTTAGGAATAGGAAGAGGAAATTATTCATGGCCTTGATACCTCTTAAGATGAAAGATGTAATTTTTTCATGTGTCTTTTCCATTTGATTACCGTATTACTGTTGTCAGCTTTGGTATTCCCTGTTGTTTGTTGGAAAAGGGTATAACTCTTCTATCTTAAGAGAAGAGTTTTTTTTCTCTATTTGAGGTTGTATGTTCTAAAGCTATAATGTTAATAAGATCACCAGTTGTATTTTGGTGTGATGACATGTTATATGCAAATGTTTGAATGGATGAAAACTGAACATGTTTTTGCCACCTAGGCATGTCAAGTTCTGCAGAAGTAGAAATGCAGTATGCCCCACAGGCATCTGTTTTACCTGGTTCCCATAGGCTTTCTGACCCAGTATTATTTGTAATATCTTCACATATAACTCTGGCATAAAAAAGTCTGGTTTGGTTTTATCCAGATAAAATACATACTTCTTCTTGAATATTGGCCTAATTTACTCCTAAGTTTATCAAACATCTACAGTATGCTAGTATATTAAATCACTAGAATTTTGCTTGGACTCGGACCCTTACACCCTTTTTCTAAACCAAAGGACCTGCTTATTCATGAGACATTCTTCAATATTCACTGTTTTTTGATGCATCTTTCTCTGCAGCTTGTGCCCCAATTAGTTCGTATTTTAAAGAACCTCATCATGTCCGGATATTCACCAGAACATGATGTTTCTGGTATCAGTGACCCCTTTTTGCAGGTGAGGTTGAAAGAATGTTTTAAATAAATGTTATATGAATTTAATATCTTTTAAGTAGACCATTTCCTTCCTCTTAAAGTTTGTGTTGAGTAGAAATTTGGTAGTTAATTGATTAATTATATTAATGAATAGTGACACAATTCTGTATTAGATTATGAGGATACAATTACAAGTTTGTTCTTTTTTTTTTTTTTTTTTTTTTGAGACAAGGTCTTGCTCTGTCACTTAGGCTGGAGTGCAGTGGCACAATCTTGCCTCACTGCAGCCTTGACCTCCCAGGGTCAAGTGATCCTCCCAAGTAACTGGGATTTCAGGTGCACGCCACCGTGCCTGGCTCATTTTGTATATTTTGTAGAGACAGGGTTTTGCCATGTTGCCCAGGCTGGTCTCAAACTCCTGGACTCACGCAACCTGTCCACCTCAGCCTCTCAAGGTACTGGGATTACAGGCAAGAGCCACTGTGTCCCACTTAAAATTACAGTTTTAATAGTCAAAATCATTTACTATTTGAATTATTTACTATAGCTCTGCAGGTGGTAGTATGTGGTAGTATCCTTTAGCTGTGGAGTACTGAAGTGTGGGTTGTCTTATAATAACTTTATTAGATGTAAAAGCATTTATAGCTTCTCTAAAGAAAATGTTTTCAATTCTTCTGTTTGATTTTTGACCATTTCTGATAGGAATAAATGGTTCCAAATGAAGTTCTAAGACTTCATTTAGTCATTTGAATTTCATACCAAGATGAGATTTCTTTGTGTGAGACATAATTTGTTGACACCTCTCATATTTTGCACATTAGGTACGCATTTTGCGGTTATTAAGAATTTTAGGACGAAATGATGATGATTCAAGTGAAGCTATGAATGATATATTAGCACAGGTGAGTAGACCAAACTTAAATATTTATTTTAGTTTCGCAGGGAGTAGAATGATTATGGTTATATGGAGCAGTTTTTATTTGTGTTTCCTCATTCATAGCTGTAATTACAAAATGCCTCTTGTTACCTGTGGATATTTTTTGGAAACATTGTTTTTATCACTTACGTACTGCCCTCAATATGTCTTTTCAGGTTGCCACTAATACTGAGACTAGTAAAAATGTAGGAAATGCTATTCTTTATGAAACGGTTTTGACTATCATGGATATTAAGTCAGAGAGTGGATTGCGAGTAAGTCGTTTTAAATCTTTTCTTGTCCCCTAAATGTTTCATTTAGAATGGTTGACTTGGACTGGAGTACTTCAGAGTTGTATTCCATTTGGAACTCAACTTTAAGAAAGAATGATGCAAAATGTGGAATGCTTGATTTTTGGTATCTGAAATACCATTCCTTCCCGCTGAAGGCTTAACATTGATTATAATAAACTTTGGGAGATCTTAGATGTAGCAGTATAGTGAATATATTTGTCTTATCATTGTTGATGTTAACCTTGATCATTTGGTTGAGATGGTGTCTGCTGGGTCTTTCCACTGTAAAGTCATTATTTTTTCCTTTGTAATGAAAAATATTTTGGCAGATATTTTGAGACTATGTAAACATCCTATCCTCAGATTTTTACCTATCAGTTTTAGTATCCACCAGAGAATCTTGCCCACAACAATTATTGAGATGGTATTCTAATGACAAATTTTCCATTTCCCTCATTTTTTTTCTTATTAAATAATTGGAATTCTTCTATAGAGAGGAGTTGTCCCTTCTCCTTCATGAATTTGTTCATTTTGTCGTTTATTAATATTAGAACTGTTAGTCCATAGCCTTGTAAAAAACAAATGTACTAGAATATAATATTTTGTGTACAGTTCTTTTTGTCTTTAGCATTATAGTATCTAGTCAGATAACCAAAGTAATTTAGGTTAAGTCCTTTTCCTCTCCGCACCTTTCAAACAGAATGGTAACATAGCATATATATTGTTCTGCACCGTACTCTGTTCACCTAACATTATCTTGGAGCCAGTTCCAAATTCATGTATAGAGATAAGTCTTGTTCTTTTTTTCTTAATTGTGATAAAATATATATAACACAAAATTTACCATGTTCAGCATTTTTAAGTGAACAGTTAGTACACTCATCTTGTTGTGTAACCAGTACTATAGTTTATCTCCAGAACTTTTTTGCCTTAAAGTCTATATCCATTAAACAATAACTCTCCATGCTGTAACTACCTCTAGTCCCTGGCAACCACTGTTCTACTTCTGTCTATGAATTTGACTACTCTCAGGTACCTCTGAAGAGATATAAGGAAAAAACGCAAAATGTTTTTTCTACTCTTTACTGTCTACCCTCACAGAGTCATTCAACACTTCACTTCTTTTTTGTTTTGTTTTAGGGACAGGGTCACTCTCGGTTGTTCAGGCTGATCTTGAACTCCTGGCCTCAAGCAATCCTCCCACCTCAACCTCCCGAGTAATGTGAGCCATCATGTCCAGCTCCAACATTTCACTTCTGACACCATATGTGTTGGGGCTATTTCCCTATACATCAGGCGGTTTTCTGGTGGATACCAGCTGGGTATCCTCTAATTGAATTCAGTTCTGACACTGTCTCCCTGGAGATAAGGTGTCACATCCCGCTGGTTGCGGGCCTGTAATCCCAACACTTTGGAAGGCTGAGGAGAGTGGATCACAAGTTCAGGAGATTGAGACCATCCTTGCTAACACAGTGAAACCCCGTCTCTACTGAAAAAAAAAAATACAAAAAAATTAGCCGGGCGTGGTGGCAGTGCCAGCTACTAGAGAGGCTGAGGCAGGAGAATGGCATGAACCTGGGAGGCGGAGATTACAGTGAGCCAAGATCGCGCCACTGCGCTCCACTGGGCAACAGAGCGCGACTCCGTCTCAAAAAAAAAAAAAAAAAAAAAAAAAAGGTATCACATCCTACAGTTTGAGGGCTCAGTCCCACAAGACTGACCCCCCCACCCCAACTTCAGATGCCACTCCCAAGCTCAGGTTGTGACCTGTGCTTCTGACCAACCAGCTGTAAGTCAGGGTTCCCACAACCCCCTCCTCAGGTTTAGTTAGTTTGCTAGAGTGGCTCACAGAACTCAGGGAAACACTTCACTTATGCTTGTTGGTTTGTTATAAAGGATATAGATGAACAGCCAGATGGAAGAGATGTATAGGGCAAGGCATGTGGGAAGGGGTTGGAAGCTTCCATACCCTCTCCAGATGTGCCGCCCTCCAGGAAGCTCCACATATTCAGCTATCTGGAAGCTCCTCTGAACCCTGTCCATTTCAGATTCTTGGAGGCCTCATTATGCAGGCATGATTGATTAAATCATCGGTGATCAGTTTAACCTTCAGCATCTCTCCCCTCCCCAAGGTCGGGGGATGGGACTGAAAGTTCCAACCTTTTAATATCATGGTTGTTCCCCTGGCAACTAGTCTCCATTCTGAGGCTATCTTAGGAACCCATTGAGAGTCATATCATTAGAACTAAAGATGCTGTCACACAGGAAATTCCAAGGGATATAGGATTTGTATGCCAGGAAACAGGGACAAAAACCAAGTATATATTTCATCATATCACAGTACCTCATATAAGTGGAATCATACAGTTTTTATCCTTTTGATAAGCGTATTATTTAACATAATGTCTTCAAGGTTGAACCATGTGTCAGAATGCATTCTGTCTTAATGGCTGCATGACATTCCATTGCATGGGTGTGCCATAGTATAATTAGCAAATTTGCTATTAACGGAGTTTTAGGGTATCTCCTATCATTTGCAGTTATCAGTAGTGCCACAGTAGACTTTTGTCTATATGTACAGTTGTTTGTCAGATCAATTCCTAAAAGTGAAATTGATAAAACAGAGAATATACTTTCACTTTAAATATAGTTATTTCCAGATTTCCCTCTAAAGAGGCTGTACTAATATTATTCTTCCACTAACAAAACACTGTCAAAACATTAAAACGACCTTCCAGCACTTACCTTTAGTGTATGATTTTAAGAGTTTGCCTTTGGATTTTTTCCTTTTTTTTTTTTTGAGATGGAGTCTTGCTCTGTTGCCCTGGCTGGAGTACAGTGGTACAATCTTGGCTCACTGCAACCTCCGCCTGCTGGGTTCAAGTGATTCTCCTGCCTCAGCCTCCTGAGTAGCTGGGATTACAAGCATGCACCACCATGCCTAGCTAATTTTTGTATTTTTAGTAGAGACAGGGTTTCACCATGTTGGTCAGGCTGGTCTCGAACTCCTGACCTTGTGATCTACCGGCCTCGGCCTCCCAGAGTTCTGGGATTACAGACGTGAGTCGCCATGCCCGGCTCCAGTTTGGTTTTTTTTTTTTTTTTTTTTTTTTTTTTTTTTTTT